>NC_136805.1:26166326-26313826 GCF_951216825.1 Electrona antarctica
TGAGTTAAAGATTTGCGCCAATTTGTACGATTGAGAAGAATAGTAGAGCATGTATATCTGCTATTCTTGAAGCCAACGTATAAAATAATGGTTAAAGTTGTTCAAATAGCTCACATCTAAAACGTACGCAGATGCTTATCCCGGTTTGAATGGGCTAGCTCAGGCCCCATCTGCATGCCATTACCACAGGCCTCGGCACTAATGGAGCCATTTCGTCAAGCAATAAACTGTGGAGGGAACATTAGTTGTGGAGATGCCGAGTAAGAACATGCTAAAACGACGAGCACCGACGAGCCGTGCATGCGCTGAAATACGCCTCTGAGGCGAGGCGGAAAAAGCCCAGGCAACAATCATTCTAAATATTAATATTCTGGCACTCTGTTTTTTTTTTTCTTTTTTTTTTCCAGGGTGAGGATGAAAGGAGAAAGGAAGGAGAAAGAGAATGGGGAGGGAGGCTCAGGCTTATCGTATGTACGTTGCTGTGGGCGCCACACTCGGTCCCGCTCAAGTCAATCCCACTTCTCATCCCCCCTGCGGGAAGAGCATTCATTACTGTAGAAGAGTGTCTCACATGAGGGCGGCGGCGCACTAGTGGTAGGATGTGAGAAACATGAGGTGGTGCTTTGTGACGCATGGGAAGAGCCGCTGGGTTGGCCAGTTGTTGCATGTACGCAGTGATGGAAGAGGTACTCACATGTTACACATAAGTACAAGTATCAATACTGCAACAACAAGTCATATAATTCCAAATTTACTTGAGTAAAAATCAAAATATACCAAAAGTATGGTACCAAAAGTAAAAGTACTCATTATGCAGAATGTCCCATTTCATGGATTTCAAAAGGTATAAAAAATATTTAGAAAATAGCAGATCTACAAGCTCACAATATGAGCTTGTAGATCAGCTATTTTCAAATGGCCGACATGTATACAGAGCTCATGAAGTGGTTAATGTATGTTTTGTAATAATAATCAAAAACTATAAAGTAACTAACTAAAGTTGTCAAATAATTCTAGTGGAGTAAAAGTATAATGTTCTATAATGCCTCTGATGTATTGTATTTAAGTAAATGTACTTAGTTAGTTTCCACCACTGCATGTACACAGGGGCACACATGAGCGTGTGCACATACACGCACACACGCTGATCCCACAGAGTGAAGTAATGCATTTCCCTGAACAGTTTGGGCTCTTTTCCTTTTGATCCTTTGAGTATGAGTATTTAAAGTGGAATGCTCCGCTGCTTTAACTTGAATGGAGTGTAAGTGGAGAGCTTAGTACCCAATGCCCCAATGCATCCTTTTCAATTGCCATTGGCCGGATCCAGAAATGTGAGACGAGTAAAATCTCGGGGGTTACTTCGCTGTATAGTGGAGAAAATGTTGAACTCTCCTTAACCTATTTACAATTTCAAATTTAATTTAAGTATTTAGCAAATATTAAAATCATAAATCATAACCACATGAGCCTACCGTCCGTATTCTGGGCATTTCATAATAGCATAACGTTGTGAGCTTGTAGACTTTAGCCAAGAGATTTGGGGCAGTGACAAAAGGATGGGGCCATGGATAGACAGATTATAGATAGACCCGGTCAACAGGATGGGGCCATGGATAGACAGATTATAGATAGACCCGGTCAACCGGATGGGGCCATGGATAGACAGATTATAGATAGACCCGGTCAACAGGATGGGGCCATGGATAGACAGATTATAGATAGACCCGGTCAACAGGATGGGGCCATGGATAGACAGATTATAGATAGACCCGGTCAACAGGATGGGGCCATGGATAGACAGATTATAGATAGACCCGGTCAACAAAGTATAAGGATGGGGCCATGGATAGACAGATTATAGATAGACCCGGTCAACAGGATGGGGCCATGGATAGACAGATTATAGATAGACCCGGTCAACAGGATGGGGCCATGGATAGACAGATTATAGATAGACCCGGTCAACAGGATGGGGCCATGGATAGACAGATTATAGATAGACCCGGTCAACAAAGTATAAGGATGGGGCCATGGATAGACAGATTATAGATAGACCCGGTCAACAGGATGGGGCCATGGATAGACAGATTATAGATAGACCCGGTCAACAGGATGGGGCCATGGATAGACAGATTATAGATGGACCCGGTCAACAGGATGGGGCCATGGATAGACAGATTATAGATAGACCCGGTCAACAGGATGGGGCCATGGATAGACAGATTATAGATAGACCCGGTCAACAAAGTATAAGGATGGGGCCATGGATAGACAGATTATAGATAGACCCGGTCAACAGGATGGGGCCATGGATAGACAGATTATAGATAGACCCGGTCAACAGGATGGGGCCATGGATAGACAGATTATAGATAGACCCGGTCAACAAAGTATAAGGGGTTTAAGTGGTCAAATATGGACTATAAATAAAGAACATCATCATCATTTTTCAACCGCATTTTTCAATGCCACACCAGACTTTCCGGTCCTTCATTGCCATCCCCAGTTCCTGCTTACTGATGCATGTGTCCCTAGCGATGACATAAGGGAACGACAGTTTTCTACCTCTGTCTGCTTTGAGGCAGGATTCCAGAGAAGAATGGAAGATATAACCTCATTGTCAGCTCTGTAGCAGTGGCCGGGAAACTGTGTTCTTCTGAATCGGACTAGTGAAGAAACACGGGGAAGGTTGCCGTGTATTAGATTAGTCGATGGGTGGCTCTTCCAAGACAGATTTTGCGCTCTCATTAGAAGGCGGGTAAGTGCCATCCAACCGTTTCTCTAATTTCTTTGAAAGTGTCCATGTCTCCGAGCCATAGAGTAAAGAACAAATAAAGAACAAATGAATATGTAGATGCGATTAACTAGGAAGTTATGTAAAATTAAAATGTGGTTGTAAAACACATGACTACTGAAGTGATACATAACTACATGACCTGCAAGAATCAAGTTTGGGTCTCTAGTGTGCTTAAATCTCTGCGTTGTCTTCTATTTTATCTCTTCTATCCAACAGTGAGCAATTACAAAATGTCCTTCTGGAACATTTAGATTTAGAACAAATGACTCTAGTTTAGGATTGGATTTCACCTGGGACAGTCCATGGCCACCTCCTGGTCGATGTTTAGTGCTCTCATGTCAACTGACACGGTCATCTACCAATTCGTCTTTGGCCAGCCTTGTCCCCTCCAACTTCAACAATATTGCTTTCTTTGTCATTTGTCAGTATTGTCATTTACCTTCCATAATGTGTCCCTGGCACCATCTCAATCTGCCAACCCTCACCACATCGGCTAACGCCTCCTCTCCCATCATCTATCTCAGTTCTGCGCAGTTCATCCTTCATCCTCCTCATTGACATGCCACACATGCATCCATCTCATCATCCTCATCTCCACTCGGTCCAGCTTCTCCTCGTGCTCCACCCTCAGGGCCCATGTCTCGCTTTCGTACATCATGCTTCATGCAACATGCAACGCCTGATGCAGGCTGTGTACACTTGCCCTTTCATCTTCATGCTAGGAAACGTATGATCGAGTTCCCTGAACTTCTTCCATCCCTCCTTAACCCTTGCCATCAGTACTAGGTCCACCTCTCCTTCTGCATTCAGAATGTCACCAAAACAGAACCTATTCACCACCTTGTATAAGCACACACACACACACACACACACACACACACACACACACACACACACACACACACACACACACACACACACACACACAACTTCTTCTTTTACTTCTATACATTTCACAATTTGCATACTCTGAAAAGGAACAAAATTACACTCCAGACCTCATTCCACATGATTGGCCAGGTGTGAACATGGGAAAATGGTCTGCAAACTATTTTCTGTTCATACTTCACACAAATAATCCCACATCATGTTGAAGGATCAATTGCTAACCATGAAAGGCATGAATAGTCTTGTGGAGAAACTCTCTTTTGTCCATTTGTAGCTTTGAAACGCTATTACAGAGAATATAGGAATTGTGCTCGTTTCAAGAACATACCATTATGTCACTTGAAATGGACCCCTATTAGATCTTTACCTCGTATAGTTACATATTGTTAAACATCTAGATTACTTATAATTTACATGAAGACTACACAATTAGAGAATGTACAATAATTGGTATTGTGATCAACGTTTGCCTGTTATCTCTCCTAATGGTACAACATCAATGAAACATGGAATTGTGGACAACATCTTATCCAACGATAACAACATTGTCATGGGTCTGAGAGGCTAAATCTCATCAAATGGTGGTCCGTGGTTCAAATGCCCAATCAATAATGGGCCTTGATATGAGAATGGTTGAAAACCACAGATTTGAAAGCTTCTACAGGTGTAGTTTGCCTTCTGTTCTTCTACAGGTGTAGTTTGCCTTCTGTTTACAGGTGTAGTTTGCCTTCTGTTTACAGTGTAGTTTGCCTTCTGTTTACAGTGTAGTTTGCCTTCTGTTTACAGTGCCAGATTGCGTGTTTTTAACATGTTGACATTCAATTTTAATCCAGCTTTCTAATTAGTTGGGTCCCACCACCACCCTTCAAAAATAGAGCTGTGCTGATTAAAACAGGGAAATCCAATCAAACATGCTTCTTTATGACTGTGTAGGTTCACTGATGAGATGGCTTCTCTGCATGCGTGCCACACTAACGATTATCCCTTCGCACATGGCTATGTGCATAGATTATATGCATACACATATCCATGCACAAACATACACATGCACGCATGCTCATGCACACACACACACACATGCACACACACACGCACTAACTCCATCCATTACAATACTAATTAATCCAGATATCTTTTCCCACACAAGCTATCCCTGGCTTTCATCCCCCACTCGTTTACTGTGAACTTCCTGGTGTTGTGTGAGTGTTTGGATTAACAGGATTTACAGTGGAAGGTTAATGTTTGAAATCCGCCTCCATCTCTGACTCGCTGTATCACATTGACAGCTTTCAGCCTTTAAATTGGAAGTGTGCATGCGTGTGTGAGAGACACCATGTGTTCTTCTTGCATCATTATTCTTGTAAGGATATAAGTAAAGGAAAGGCATGTGAATTGAGGACATTTTTGCTGGGTTATGTTATGGCTTAGCATCACATTTGGTTGGACATAATGTAAGGCTTAACATTAAGCATGTACTAGTCAAGGTTAGGGGTTTGGGGGACGAATAGAGTCAATGGAAATCAATGGAAAGTGCTCACATAGTATTACACGACACTCACAGGTGTCACGGTTAATAGGTGAGTCACTGATGAGGAGAACAACAGTAGAAAATAAACATCCTAGATCACCTAGACACCTAAGACTTCAGGGATCAGTATTGGCTGTTCTGGTAATCGACACAGACGGATACTCAGTAATGACCAATCTATTCAAATTCCATTCGATTCAAAGTTGATGTGATGTGACAGTACAGGCCTATCTTGGTCTCCAGACCTGGATCCTAAACATTGATGAAGACAGTCTCAGTTTGTGTCTCGTACTGGCAACTGAAACAAGCCGTAATCATAATTTATGAGATTCAGGACTTAGTGTAAAAGCTATGCTAATGTCCTTTGGTAGCTTCCATGCAAATCCCACACCATGTGGGGTTGTTTCAGTTTGTGTCTGCTTACATGCATGCATCCGCGCGCACACGCACACGCACGCACACACACACACACACACACACACACACACACACACACACACACACACACACACACACACACACACACACACACACACACACACACACACACACACACACACACACACACTCTCTCTCACTCTCTTATCTGAATTTCCCTGTGGGGATCAATAAGGGTTTATCTCATCTTATCTTATCTTTAGACACCAATTCCATCATCAGTTCTCCATTGCTTCAATCAGCACACACACAGAATTCCCATGCGCCTCCACTTCTCACCCACAAACCCTCACACGTGCACATACTTACACATGCACACGTCATCACACATCATTTCAATCCTCTCCAGGCAGTACAGTTCATCTACTTTTTTTATATATATCTGTCCTAGCCTTTTCTCTCTCCATCCATCCATCCATCTAACTCTTTCTGTTTTCCCCCCTCACACTATTTCCTCCTCTCCTTCCCCATCTCCCTCTGAATACTGTATCTTTATCTCACCCCGGCTCGCTATTTCGTTCTCCCCTCTGTATTTATTTTTCTGTCTTTATTTGCTATCTTTATACTGTATGTCTCCCAACACCATCTGTATTGCCGTTGACTGTCACAGTGATTTGCCAAAGTGGATATGACAGACAAGGAGTTGGTTCATGCTTCTTATAAGAGCCATACATTTGCTTTAATGCTGTTCTGAAGAACTCCCTTCTACCACCTTTGTGCTTTTTCATCCATGCATTTTGTCTTAATCATGAGGAAGGGTTCACTTCATCTACGTATCTCCATAACGTTCTTTCTTTGAGAAACAGTAGCCCCAGAGAAGTAGGTCTCCTCGCTTTTTACGGTTTAATCAGCTCACCCTTTACGTAAACAAAGCAATTAACTGTGAGAGTGTTGTTAGCATTGCACAGAGGCTCGCTGACTTGTTTGAATGGCCCCGCTCCATGACAACATCCTTCTCTTCTCATCTATATCTCAGTAGACCGAGGCTGTAGTGTAATAGGGATCCGATGGTAATTCCGACGGAGCATTAGTCCGACATGCGGGAACACCGGTCGGACTAGCGCTCGAACATGCGCTGCTCCCGTGCTTGCGGTTATGGTTAGGTTAGGCGAGTTTGAGGTAGGTTGTTGTCTAATGACTGTCGGACCAATAATAGTGTCGGAACTAAAGCCTGTACCTGTGTAATAAGCTCAATTTGTGAATACAGTTTGTGACATTTTGCCATTTCCAAAAGGCTGAGTCACATACAACGGAGGTTGCACCTGATCTTGTTCTAGGCATACTCACAGGCGAACGCCTGGAATAAGGTAGGGAGCTAATATTACCCATCCGGTGTACTCTCATTAGGCCTCATTCATGAAACTAGAACAGCATAGAATGCATACCCCACCCTAGTATATGTGACGTGTGGCCGTTTATGTCACAAGGACTTTGAGAAACACAGTGTATTTAAAGTGCACTAATTAAAGTGCGGGGTGCATTGTACTGTGAGACTCATTTAAAACCATATAGCCAACTACGCCACCCTTGGATTAAAAGAGTCAAGGGAACTCTAACTCTAAACAATAAAAGGACACTCAGGTTCGATATTAAAACCAGTTTAAAAAGAGCAATAAATTAAGGAAAACCATAAAAAGACTGAAACAGGATAAGGTGGGGGATTACAACAATAGTTTTATTTGCCTTATACAGGGGGCACGCTAAAAATGGCCAATACAAAATACAATGATTAAAAACACCCTAAACCTAAAACCCTAACAAAACAAACAATTAAAAAGGTCTGGAGAACAATGTGCAAAAGAACGATGTGCAAAGTAGCAAGGGGAGGTTGTGCAGGCAGTCAGGGAAGGGGGTACTCTTCTACGCCTTGTAGTCACTGAAACACAATAAAATAGACGCCAGTTCATCTGGTCCGGGGCACTCTACATTCACAGCTCGACAGCAAGGTTCACGTGGGTAATAATACTGTGGTCGGGTACTTACAGGCGCCCCAGGCTTATTTCACCTGGGCCGATCTGTCTCTGGCTTGCAGTATTAAACCCTCTCCGTCGCAACGCCGCCTCGCCTCTGGTCGGACTGGAACAATCACTCCTGGCTCCTCACAACAGATCCTCTCTCCAGCGTCTTACTTAAAGTGCGTAGTGCCTTCCCTATAATCACATCCCCTGCATTCCGTCAGTTCCTCTCGTTCTCTATGTGCACATCCAGCTCTCCTCTCGAAACCTCTTCCTTGCTTTCCGTGTCGTCTCTCCTCGTCTCATCTCTGGGCAGCCCCCCCACGGCAAGGGCGCACACTCTGGGGGTCGTGGTCGTGGCACTTAAAGCGTCGAGGACATGGCTACCACTGGCCCCCCATGGGGGTCGTGGTCGTGGCGCTTACAGCCCATCTAGTGTCGACTACATGGCTACCACTGGCCCCCGGCTGCATCCTGGCCCCCAGCCGTGGTAGCTGCCCCCCTGTTCTCCACAGAACCTTCTCCTTCCTTCTCCTCTTCTGAAAAACTCTGTCCTCCAAACACACTGTCTCTGCTATATAGGGCTACTGATTGGTGGGCCACACCCAACCCAGGTGCAGGTCATTAGCTCAGTTTAGGTTGTGCCAGTCAGTGGAAAAAAATAAGGTTTACAAAATCATGCAACACTCAAACACAAATAAGCAAAACACTAAAGCAAAATCACTGGACAATAATCTCACTCTAATCAACTCACAGCAACTTAAAGAAAAACATTTCAAACAAACATGCAAAGTATTAACACAGCAAAAGCACAAAAATTACAATAAACCAAACACATCTATACATTTCCACCGGCTTACATCCCCCCACACTGAATGGTTGGCAGTCCCTGCAACCCTGACTCCAGTCCTCCCAATCCACTATAGCGCACCTGCTAGCACCCACCACACAAGGGTACTAAACAAAATGGCTACCTTTTTTTCATCAGTTAGGTCTTGGGAACCCAGCAACCCTTGCATTTGTTCCTGCCATTGAATACTTTATATCACCATCTGGTCCTTTAAATTGAGGCAGCCAAGGGGCACCCGGATATACAGGCATCATCATCATGATTAAAGAAAAATAAACAAACCCAAAACAAATAATAATATCTATATCTAATTCAGTCTTTCCCGTTTTCCTAATTGCTCTTTATCTGGTCCTGCCGCGCTACGCCAATTTGTGACGTGGGGCCGTTTATGTCACAAGGACTTTGAGAAACACAGTGTATTTAAAGTGCACTAATTAAAGTGCGGGGTGCATTGTACTGTGAGACTCATTTAAAACCATATAGCCAACTACGCCACCCTTGGATTAAAAGAGTCAAGGGAACTCTAACTCTAAACAATAAAAGGACACTCAGGTTCGATATTAAAACCAGTTTAAAAAGAGCAATAAATTAAGGAAAACCATAAAAAGACTGAAACAGGATAAGGTGGGGGATTACAACAATAGTTTTATTTGCCTTATACAGGGGGCACGCTAAAAATGGCCAATACAAAATACAATGATTAAAAACACCCTAAACCTAAAACCCTAACAAAACAATTAAAAAGGTCTGGAGAACAATGTGCAAAAGAACGATGTGCAAAGTAGCAAGGGGAGGTTGTGCAGGCAGTCAGGGAAGGGGGTACTCTTCTACGCCTTGTAGTCACTGAAACACAATAAAATAGACGCCAGTTCATCTGGTCCGGGGCACTCTACATTCACAGCTCGACAGCAAGGTTCACGTGGGTAATAATACTGTGGTCGGGTACTTACAGGCGCCCCAGGCTTATTTCACCTGGGCCGATCTGTCTCTGGCTTGCAGTATTAAACCCTCTCCGTCGCAACGCCGCCTCGCCTCTGGTCGGACTGGAACAATCACTCCTGGCTCCTCACAACAGATCCTCTCTCCAGCGTCTTACTTAAAGTGCGTAGTGCCTTCCCTATAATCACATCCCCTGCATTCCGTCAGTTCCTCTCGTTCTCTATGTGCACATCCAGCTCTCCTCTCGAAACCTCTTCCTTGCTTTCCGTGTCGTCTCTCCTCGTCTCATCTCTGGGCAGCCCCCCCACGGCAAGGGCGCACACTCTGGGGGTCGTGGTCGTGGCACTTAAAGCGTCGAGGACATGGCTACCACTGGCCCCCCATGGGGGTCGTGGTCGTGGCGCTTACAGCCCATCTAGTGTCGACTACATGGCTACCACTGGCCCCCGGCTGCATCCTGGCCCCCAGCCGTGGTAGCTGCCCCCCTGTTCTCCACAGAACCTTCTCCTTCCTTCTCCTCTTCTGAAAAACTCTGTCCTCCAAACACACTGTCTCTGCTATATAGGGCTACTGATTGGTGGGCCACACCCAACCCAGGTGCAGGTCATTAGCTCAGTTTAGGTTGTGCCAGTCAGTGGAAAAAAATAAGGTTTACAAAATCATGCAACACTCAAACACAAATAAGCAAAACACTAAAGCAAAATCACTGGACAATAATCTCACTCTAATCAACTCACAGCAACTTAAAGAAAAACATTTCAAACAAACATGCAAAGTATTAACACAGCAAAAGCACAAAAATTACAATAAACCAAACACATCTATACATTTCCACCGGCTTACATATACACAATACCCATTATATCCGTTGTCATAGCACCCGTTTTAACCGTCTGTCTGTGTCACTTTTGTGCCCATATATGGAGATCTCTGTATCTGTCTGTCTGCCTGTATCCCTTTTATGCCCATATATGGAGCTCTCTATATCTGTCTGTCCTTGTCCCCTTTATGCCCATATATGGAGATCCCTGTTGATATAATTATACAGGCTTATATAGGTTATGGAAAGTCCTTGTGCCGTGGTAAACATCTGTGGAGAATGTGTGGAGAATGTCTGAAGAGTTCAAACTGTAAAGTGGACTGGTTAAGTAATCAAATGGCACATGCGGGGTTGCCATGGCAATCAATTGGCTCATAAGAGCCTTTTCAGATAAGATTTGATTCTAAAGCCCTAACTACACGTACACCAAAGGGTCAAGACGGTTTTAGCGTTGTCCCTGCGGTGTGATGTCTTGTTGCACGTTGACCCATGTTGACCCTATTGATTCAACGCATGGAATTCAATGGTCCAAAAGGGCCGAGACGGTTTTAGCAACCGTTTGAACCTAAGGAATTGCATGGTGACCCTTTGGTGTGGTTAGGGCTTAAAGCACTCGTACATGGTGACCCTTTGGTGTGGTTAGGGCTTAAAGCACTCGTACATGGTGACCCTTTGGTGTGGTTAGGGCTTAAAGCACTCGTACATGGTGACCCTTTGGTGTGGTTAGGGCTTAAAGCACTCGTACATGGTGACCCTTTGGTGTGGTTAGGGCTTAAAGCACTCGTACATGGTGACCCTTTGGTGTGGTTAGGGCTTAAAGCACTCGTACATGGTGACCCTTTGGTGTGGTTAGGGCTTAAAGCACTCGTACATGGTGACCCTTTGGTGTGGTTAGGGCTTAAAGCACTCGTACATGGTGACCCTTTGGTGTGGTTAGGGCTTAAAGCACTCGTACATGGTGACCCTTTGGTGTGGTTAGGGCTTAAAGCACTCGTACATGGTGACCCTTTGGTGTGGTTAGGGCTTAAAGCACTCGTACAAGTGGTTTTATGAACATATACTGATCTCGGAATGTGGCCAGCATGTGACGTCAGTTATCTATGATGTCATTTGTCTATGACATATCTATGACGAATGATTCCAAATTTGGGCATGGTTTCAGCCTGGTCGGAGCCCAATTCCATTATATATCACATTCTAAGTTAAATATGATGAAGACACTTGGTGAACGAGGTTAGCACTAGCTGGTGACACGACCTTTTTGCAGGTAAGAACGTGTGCAGCTGGTAATCCTACCGTACCTACCATATATTGGCTGGTTGCTGAGGAGTTAGCAGGACGTTAATTAGCCACTTTGTGATAAGTGTGGCTAGTTAGCCCAGGCACTTCTAGCTTATACACAGGCCTACAAATAGCTAGTCTTCTCTCCTGCGAAAAACAACTTTTGGGCAATGTACAACCAGTTGAAAGTGCAGTGAATTCAAGTAATGGAGCCATACTGTGGGAATTTAGCCTCAGCTTCTGTTCCCAAGAAGGATAAGAAAGCAAACAAATACGAGGATGGAGATGTGAAAAATAAATTTAAACTCAAACAGGACAAGAAGATGGGCTCTGCACCCAATAGGCAACACTCCTCATTATCCAACTATGAGATCAACGCCCAGAGTGCCATGCTGCACGACCACACTGATGAATACATCCTGGAGCTGTTTGAACAAATGTTGGTGGATATGAACTTGAACGAGGAGAAGCAGCAGCCACTGCAAGTTAAAGACATCACCATTAAGCGAGAGATGGTCTCCCAGTACCTGTACACCTCCAAGGCTGGTCAGAACCAGAAGGAGGGCAGCAAGTCAGCCATCGTGTACATTCAGGAGTTGAAGTCTGATATCCGAGACAAACAGCTGCTGGGCTGTCTAGAGTCGCTACGAGTCTCACTCAGTAACAACCCTGTCAGCTGGGTGCAGGATTTTGGAGATGAGGGCCTTGCCCTGCTGCTCAGCCTGCTGAGGAGACTGCAGGAGGAACGAGATGAGTTCCCTAACATTGGAGTAAGGTGTCAACATGAGATCCTCCGTTGTCTAAAAGCTTTAATGAATAATAAGTATGGACTGAAATCCATGGTGGATTCGGCTGAGGGGATTCCTCTACTGGTGCGAGCCATCAACTCCAGGATACCCGCCCTGATGTTGGATGCCGTCACGCTGCTCTCCGTCATCTCCATCTTAGATCACCCAGACAACCTTCACGAACGTGTTCTGGAGGCCATAACAGTGGAGGCAGAGAAACAGGGCATTGAAAGGTTTCAGCCTCTTCTGACTGGCATGAATGAACCAAACATTGCCCTAAAGGCCGGCTGCATTACGCTCATCAATGCTCTGATCAGTCGAGGAGAGGAGCCAGACTTCAGGATCCACATCCGCTCTGAACTGATGAGACTGGGACTCAAAGACCAGCTGACGAAGGAGATGAGGATGATCGAGAACGACGAGCTGAGGGTACAACTCGATGTGTTTGATGAGCAGGCAGAGGAGAACTCTGAAGAACTCAAAGCACGCCTGAACGATATACAGTTTGAGATGGACGATGTGAGGGAGGTGTTTGAAGTCCTGGTCAGCACAGTGAAGGACTCAAAAGTCAAAGGCTACTTCCTGTCCTTGCTACAGCACCTGCTGCTGATCCGCAATGATTATCTGGCCAGGCCTCAGTACTACAAGTTGATCGATGAGTGCATTGGTCAGATTGTGCTTCACAGAAATGGTGCCGACCCAGACTTCAAGTGCCGCAAACTCGGCCTGGATATTGAGGGCTTGATAGACAACATGGTGAATCAAACCAAGGTGGAGTCCAGCAAGGCCAGGGCCAAGGAACTTGAGAAGAAGCTGGATGCAGAGCTGATGGCACGCCACAAGCTGCAGATAGAGTGGAAGAAGCTGAAGAGATACTATGAGCAGCATCTGCTGGAGCTCAGGCAGGAGAAGGAACAGCTGGCCTCTAAAAAGCAGGACACAGATAGAGTGAACAAGAAATTGCAGCAACAGCTTATCACAGTGCATGAGCAGATTGAGAAGCTGTCTAATGATCTGGAAAATGCCAAGACTATACTTGTCACTGTTAATATTCCTGTGTTAACCCCCAGGGCACAAACGGGTGTGCCTCCCCCACCACCCCTAGCAGGCGTGGTGATGCCACCTCCACCCCCACCACCACCACCACCACCCTTACCCGGGCATTCTTGTTTCTTTCCACTCCCTCCACCTCTGCCCTTGACTGGCATGCCAGGGCCCCCACCCCCTCCGCCCTTACCTGGGATGGGACTTCCACCACTTCCTGGGGGTCCAGGACTTCCACCACCTCCTCTGCATGGCATGAGTGCCTGGACACCCCTGCCACTCCCCTTCGGCCTCAAGGCTAAGAAGGAGTACAAACCTGAGCTGCGGTTGAAGAGAGCCAACTGGAGCAAGATTGGCCCAGAGGATCTATCAGAGAAAAGTTTTTGGACCAACGTCAAAGAGGAGAAATTTGAAAACAACAAGCTCTTTGCCAAATTGACCCTTGCCTTCTCGCAGACCCAGATTTCCAACACAAAAAAGGAGCAGAATGGTGGAGAGGACAAGAAACAGACACAGAAGAAAGTAAAGGAATTGAAGGTGCTGGACTCCAAGTCTTCCCAGAACCTCTCCATCTTCCTGGGTTCATTCCGTGCTCTCTATGAAGAAATCAAAATTTTCATCTTTGAGGTCAATGAGAAGGTTCTGACTGAATCCATACTGGAGAACCTGATCAAATATCTACCGGAACAGGAACAGCTGATTGTGCTGGCGGAGATGAAAGATCAGTATGACGACCTTGCTGAGGCCGAACAGTTTGGAGTGGTGATGTCCAGTGTGAAATGTCTGAAGCCCCGCCTCCAGGCTATGCTGTTCAAGCTGCAGTTTGACGAGCAGCTAGACAACCTCAAGTCAGAAGTGGTATCTGTGACAATGGCTTGCGAGGAGCTGAGAAAGAGCCAGAACTTTTCCCAACTACTGCAGATCATCCTGCTGTTGGGAAACTACATGAATGCTGGCTCCCGCAATGCCAAGGCATTTGGGTTCACCCTATCCTACCTCTGCAAGCTGCGTGACACCAAGTCAGTTGATCAGAAGCAGACGCTGCTCCACTTCCTGGCTGACATGTGTCTGGAGCAGTACCCTAACGTCATGAGCTTCCCTGACGAGCTTATCCACGTGGAGAAGGCCAGCAGAGTGTCTGCAGAGATGCTTCAGAAGAACCTGGACCAGATTGGACGTCAGATTAAGAACATGGAGAAAGACCTGGAAACCTTTCCTCTTCCACAGAGTGACAGGGACCTGTTTGTGGAGAAGATGACCAGCTTTGTGGGCAGCGCCCGTGAGCAGTACAAGAAGCTGGGCCTGATGCATAAAAACATGGAGAAGCAGTACAGTGACCTGGGAGTGTACTTTGTCTTTGACCCACGGAAGATGTCAGTGGGGGACTTCTTTGGAGACCTCAACATCTTCAAGGACATGTTTCAACAAGCTGCGATGGAGAATCAGAAGAGAAGGGAGTCTGAGGAGAAGATCAGGAGAGCCAAGCTGGCCAGAGAGATGTTTGAAAAGGAGAAGGCGCAGAAACTCGAGAAGCGTCAGCTCCTTAACGTCAACGTAGAGTGTGGTGAAACTGGTATCATGGATGGCCTCTTGGATGCGCTGCAGTCTGGTGCTGCTTTTAGGAGGAAGAGGAAGCCCAACCACCAACAAGCTGGTCATGCAGTGACCAACATCCTGGCCAAAGAGTTGATGCAGAAACACACAAGATAACAATGGAGGAGTTCTAAATTAGAAGGTGTGTCATTGGAGGACATCCAGTCCAGTTAGAGTCAGACACTCTGAAAGAAGACAGTTGCCTTTGACCAGACAGATCTAGGGGTCAGCGTCAGCCATGTCCCACCCTGATCCAATGTCCATTCTGTGCTAATACTGGGAGCCAATATGAATCTGAGGTAAGTGCACGTTAGTCACTGCTGATGCTTTTGTCACCTACTTTGAAAGGAAGGTTGATGATATCAGCCCAAGTACCAAAACATATTTAAAAATTCCTTCATTCTTAATGCCATTAAGGCACTAAATTATACCATGTCTCGCTAGATTCGTTTTTTAATGTATTTGCCACTTTTGCCATGAAAATAATTGTGTAAGTGTTGTTACTGTTGTTGTTGAGACCGAAGACACATTTCCACACGTGGACAATAAATGTAACTAACTAACTAACTAACTAACTACGTACCTCCTTCTCTCCTCTATCCCCAGACGAGGTCCTAAAACTAGTCACATCCACTAGATCTATGACCCGTCCTCTCAACCCCGTCCCGTCTCCAATCTTCCAGACCATCGCACCTGATCATCTCACCTCGGTAACCTCAGGCTGGGTCCCATCTCTCTTCAAGTTAGCCAGGGTAACGCCACTCTTCAAGAAACCAACTCTTGACCCCTCAGAGAGGGGACTACAGACTGGTATAACTCCTTTCCTTTCTTTCCAAAACTCTTAAATGTGTTGTCTCCAACCAGCTCTCTCTCCATCTCTCACAGAACAACCTGCTGGATCCCAAACAGTCAGGATTCAAAAAGGCCCACTCCACGGAAACTGCACTCCTCGCAGTCACAGAAGCACTAAATGCTGCCCAGGCTGCTTCCAATGCTGCCGATAGGTCTAGAATCTAGACCTATCGCTGTGAACCACCAGCTGCTCCTAGACACCCTAGCTGGTCTAGGCATCGGTGGGATGGCGCTAAAGTGGTTATAATAATAATATATACGATTTTAGGTACCCAAAGTCGCTTTACAGAACAGAAGTAAAAACAATTTTATTAGAAAACTAGTTAAAAAGGTTCAAAACTAGAAATCAAAATCAAAAGTGGAAAACAAGAAGGGTGTGTGTGTGTGTGGGGTGGGGGTTATGTAGGGAAAGCCAGTCTGAAAAGGTGGGTTTTGAGTGTGCTTTTGAACATTTCGAAGGTGGGGGCAGCTCTGATGTGTGTTGGGAGTGAGTTCCACAGAGAAGCTCTCCCATGCTCACCCACCGGACCTACCAGGTTTCTTGGAAAGGTTTGCTATCATCCCCCGTACCCTCCAAACTGGGGTCCCACAGGGATCTGTACTTGTCTTGGTCCCCTCCTTTTCTCCCTGTACACTAAATCTCTTGGCACTATCATCACTGCTCACAATCTATCCTATCACTGCTATGGCGATGACATGCAACTGTTTCTATCCTTCCCCCCTCTGCTACTCAGGTGGAAGAGCGCATCACTGCATGCCTGGCTGACATCTCACAGTGGATGTCTTCTAACCACCTCAAGCTGAACCCAGACAAGACTGAGCTTCTCTTCTTCCCAGCTAAGTCCTGCCCCATGCGGGAGCTAACTATTTCCGTAGACAACGCCTTGGTAACGTCTGTCCCAACAGCCAGGAACCTTGGTGTTGTCCTGGACAGTTCTCGTTCAAAACACACATTACAGCTGTCACTCGATCCTGTAGGTTTTACACTCTATAACATACGGCGAATTTGACCGTTCCTCACCCAGGAGTCAGCACTGCTCCTAATCCAGAAAACAGTCTTGTCAAAACGTGACTATTGTAACTTCCTCCTTATACTGGCCTACCGGCATGCACACTTAAGCCCCTCCAACTGATCCAAAATGCTGCAGCTCGCTTGGTCTTCAACCAGCCAAAATTCTCACATGTCTCCCCCTTCTCCGCTCCCTCCATTGGCTCCCGGTCACTGCCCGCACAGAATACAAAACTCTGATGCTGGCATTTAAAGAAACCAAAGGTATGGCTCCCCCATACATATCTTGCAAGTCTGATCGAACCCTACAAACCCTCCTGCGCACTCAGATCACCGCTCCACATGTCCCAAACTCTTCTCCCTTCTGGCTCCAAAACAATGGAATGCACTTCCCATTACAATCAGAACTGCAGCCTCACTCCCAATCTTCCGCCGTAGTCTGAAAACTCACCTCTTCAGACTCCATCATGGCCTGTAGCACTTGCCCTAACCCCAACGACCTTACAGGCGTATGTAAAGGCCCAACTTATGTAACTTAGATAGCATTTTATGTAGACTTATAGCATTTAATGTAGACAGCACTATAAAGTATACATGCATAGTTTCATTATATAGATATTCCACTGTTACGTTCTTAGCTTACGTATGATTCACGATAACTACTTTTTATGTACGTGATGTATTGCCATGCTTTTTGTTCTTGCTTAATGTAAGTCGCTCTGTATTAAGAGCGTCTGCTAAATGCCTAAATTGTAAATTGTAGTAGCAGTTGGCACAGTATTATTATTATTATTATTATTATTACCCTTATTATTAATAGTACTAGTAGTTACTATGAAAACTTGCATTTCCCGTCAGTCCGTTAGTCACCTCACGCCTCCATATAAGTCACGCATCGTGACATCACGTACGTCTAGTCACTCACGTCTCCAGTCTGACATCATCAAACCCTCTACACAGTTACGTTACTGTGTGTCAGGGTGTCGACCTTTGAGGTTTTCCCTTTTTTATCATACCATGCTTTAAGTTTACGCGGCTGCGGTATTTCTGGGTTGACCATCATCGTTGAGGTGAACGATGCTGACAGAGATCGGCCTCCAAAGTTTGACAGGGAAGCTGCTTTCACGGCTACAATGGGTTGAGAAGAACCATCAAACTTCCTGCGGTGACTCTCACCTCTTTATGTGATCTCGTCCATTAGGTTGATGTCTCTCTTGGAGACTTCTTTGCCCATATGGAGCCGGCCAGCAAATCTACATCTGACCTCACTGACAACAGATTAATAGTTTAACTCCTGCTTCTCAACTGTGCCATATTAAGAAGCTCTGTTGTTTCAGCGCCTGAGGGTTGTTAATAATATCTAATATGCAACACAATTTTATATATTATACAATATACGTATGTACTGTAGTGGGGATCTCTGCTTCATCTCTCTTAAAGGGATAGTTCAGATTTTTTTAACTTAAGTTGTATGAAATACTTTCCATTAATATAGTGGTTGCAACTGTATTCATTGATTGCCCGAGTCCTGTGGTGGGAGTTCTGCTCTGGTTTTGGTGAAATATCAAGTAGTTCCGGTCATTTTGTGGGGGGCACTGGGGGCCACGCAGTAAAAGTAAATCAATCCACAAAACTAACGTCATTTGTATTGTTGACCTATTTCTAAAATATTAGTGCAACTTTCGTTCTTTTTTTACCCCTCTATCACACAGAACTATGTTTTTTGTGTCCATATCACTACGCCCAAAAAAATAGTTCCATGTGATAGAGGGGTCAAAGTTGAACGAAAGTCGCGCTAATATTTTAGAAATAGGTCAACAATACAAATTACGTTGGTTTTGTGGATTCATTTACTTTTACTGCGTGGCCCCAGTGCCCCCCACAAAATGACCGGAACTACTTAATATTGACCAAAACCAGAGCAGAACTCCCACCATGGGACTCGGGCAATCAATTAATACAGTTGCAACCACTATATTAATGGCAAGTATTTCATACAACTTAAGTTCAAAAAATCTGAACTATCCCTTTAACTAAGAGGTCCTTGGCCATAAAAATGTAGAAGATCCCTACTCTCTGCACAATCTCTTTTTGTCTTTCTTAGTACCTCTGCACCTTGCATGCTTTGTCATCAATTTGCGATTGAAAAGCCTCTATAACAGTGGCGTTTCCAGGAATTACATTTTGGGCAGGCAAGATGTGTTAATTGTCGTCCCCCGGGCACAATCGTAGCACTAAAGGTTTTCAAAGAGATATACCTGCCAGACGAGTAGGATACAAAGGCTGAGAGGCATGCATTTACATTCCAATGGGTGATTGAGGGTCACGCTCTACCGCAACGGCCAATCAGCTGTCCACTAATAGTTCTCAGGTCTTGTTTTTGCCCTCTCTTTTTTCTCATTGTATGGATTTTGGCCAAGCAGAAATGGATTTGGACAGGCGGACGCCTGTCCTCGCATTATTGTAGATACGCCTCTGCTCTATAATGCTCTGTTAAGTGTCGGATTTGTTTCAAACTGATGTTGTGGGGCCACCCCCGTACCCCTCTCACACACACTCCACACACTGCCTTAGCATTAGAGCTACGCTACTCTCAACTTCCTGCACTCGCATGAAATGCAGACCAGCATCTCGACTGTAGCGAAAATAAAAAGAACGATTTCGCTACTCACCAAAAAGGCAGCGTCCACTGCGGAAAGTAGGCTTTCTAATCACACAAGCCGCCTTTGTATTGGTAAGTAGCGAAAACATCCTTTTTATTTTCGCTACAGAGGAGAGGCTGGTCTGCATTTCATGCGAGCACAGGAACGTCGAGAGTAGCATAGCTCTAATGCAAAGGCATTAGCTATGGATCAGAGCTAATTTCCCCTGTGAGGTGTGATCTGCACGTTGTGCATCCTCCTAAAAAAAGTCTGCAACACTACTGGTATGTTTTGTTCTAGAGACTCTCTGGTTTGTAGCCTATGTCATGCACAGTTAGAGATAAACAAATGAAACAAATTAAATAAACGTACTGGTGTTTACAAAACAGTAGCCTACATTTTGTCGACTAGGATGGATGGCTGAAATCAGTTTGCAAACTGAGTTGAATGGCTCTAATTTAATAACACACACACACACACACAGTAGATTTGTGTAATGTGCAGTGGTAGATATAGGCTATACAATAAATACACATTAGTGGAAAAACTACAAGGGGTATATTTACATTTTCTTTCCTTTTTCAGCACTCTGAAATGATCCTTGGGAAAAACAAACTCTTCTAATGAGCCCTGCATGGGCTTTGCCTTTGAGACACGTAGGCCTACGTACCAAAGACGCTGAGAAAGCGCTTGTTGTTGTATGCATCCTGCAGGTGCATAGAGCTACAACGCCTTGGTCTTACTCTTTGTTTTCCTCCTAGATAGCCCCCTCACCCCCCGAGAATATTGAACCTTGGCAGGAGATGGCCTGCAACGTGGCATGTGACCCACCCAAAACCATTGTCCTCGTTTTGTTTTTCTGGGGGGGTGCCCTATAGGGGGACCCCTGGGCCTGGATGTTCGGCCGGGGCTCGATCGTTTCACTTGAAATGGTTGAAAAACAACTCGATGTGCCTCTGGCTCTGTTTTATAGTAACCTAGCATTACTGGCAGTGGCAGGCCTGTTCTCCAGTTTTGGTATAAATGAGTGGGCCTGGCTGTTAACTTTAAATCTCTCTCAGTAGTAGGCTAACACAGCGGCAGCCCTCAGATCCGCTTTGCTGGTGAGTGAAACCCCCCATTTGCCCCAAACCCTGCTGCTTCTCTCCTTTTCTAATTAGGGTTAAGGAAGTCGTCGTCCCCCGCTCCCTGCAAGCAGCTAAATATCCCATATTTCGCCCTCGAGCCGGTCATAAAATGTCAAGCTGCTCCTGCACCCACTCAACACTCACTTTACATTTACAGCATCATCCACCACAATGACATGAAGAATGATATATGGCGAAATGGACACTGTGTGACTCCCCTTCAATCGTGTCATCTTTTCGCATGCACGAACCTGCCACCCCGTGACCGTGGAGAATGGAGATACAGCAATACAGCATGTTTTCGTTTTCGGATCATTTGATTAAATGTCATGTGCGATAAAACGGCAATAAATACGAATCAATGAGCTGGCAAGTTATTCCTGCCTCTCGTCTCAGCCGTTGCCTAATGACTTCGTCTTCATTTTCTCACTCCAACAAGACGCCAAGCGTCTCCCCAAAGAGGTTGGACCTGTCCTGTATGACCGCACAGCTGGACACATGGGGAAGACTGCAATGCAAAACGAAGTGCTCTACTGCTCTCTATGGGCGCGTTCAGGTCAGGGCATTGATACTCATTTGTGTAGTTTGGTTTCAGCGTCCAGACTCCAGAATAGACGACTGCCCAAAATGTATTTAAGTAAAGTAGGCTACTATTATACATGATTAGAACATGCTGAATCATTGATTAGACACTTAATGTCTAGTATTTCTACAATAGCTACAGATTGCTACAAAACTACCCTGTATTTGGGGTTGAATGATAACATTTAAGTCTGATAATGATGTACGGTGCATCTTCATCATGTACAAATGGTAAATAGCCTGTATAGCCTAGCCTTAGCCTCGATACCCAGGCTTTCATTTCGTATAGTCTTAACTACTTTACATATAATAGTGAACTAACTGCATATAGCCAATTTTACACATCGAGGTGCCAGATCATATGCACAAAGTAACCTTCACCTATTTAGAACCCCCAGTGCAGCAGATGGCGCTAGATTTTAGATTGTATTGTCCTTGTTTATAGTGTTTCCGTCTCACGTGACCGGAAGTTCACGTTCAAAACATTGTCCATTAACAATAACATCTCTGTCATATGGCCATAAGTGGCTCTGCTCTCTGACAATGCATGGTTTATCCTCCTAGCCTTTTTAGCAATCTATTTTTTAAATCATCGTGAAGACGAGACTACTTTCCTCTTAGTCTTAGTCGTGACTATTTAATCATGACGGGGCCTTTGCTGGAGTTTGAGACGGAGATGTTCTTGAACGTGTTCGGGTGTGACGGGCTGCTGGTGACGGCGGAGGGGATGGGGATAGACCGCATTCTGCTGCAGTTCATGCGGGTCCACTCCGTGGAGGACAACCTGGTCTTACTGCTCAACGCAACTACTCCAGAACAGGTGAGAACAAGACACAAGTTACATGTCCCACAGACTCCCACTCGAAGAGCTGGCTACGATGGTTACTTACTTACTACTGCAAGTGCTCTGAAATATGATGTATTCCCGGGGTCATGCCTATGTTCCCTCAATCCGATAAGTGCAAGTGTAATAAATGTAATAGTGTAATAAGTATAATAGTGTAATACAGACAGCATTTTTTCCCAATGAAAATGGCTGAAAAAAGCCACTCGTACTATAATCTCGCTTTTAGCCATTAGATGGCACCATTTCTCGTCTCGTCTTTTATTTCTCGTCGCGTTTTTTTTTCTCGTCTCGTCATAATAATAGGTTCATAATAATTACTAAAATTAATTAACTTATAATTATATCGGTCGGCCTCATGACCTCATGCTATAACAGCCCACTTTACGTTTTGGCTTATAACTCTTGAACCATAGGTTCAATTTCTTTGAGGGCATAGGGCTGAGGGAACATAGGTACGGTCCTGTATTCCCAAATTCCAACAGATCATTATGTAATGTTACACTTTTAGTTTTACTGTCGCGCATGTCTGGATCAATCTGGGAACCCATCGGCAAAATAAAGGAAAAACAGCGCCATCTGCTGTTTTTTCCTTTGAATGTATTTCTGCTGAGGAGCTCTGAATCTGTTTTGAGAGATTATGTCTGGATAAACTCCAGTCAAGTGACCAGTGACAGGCCCACATACAGTGTACGTACTGTACATACACACCATGTATAAGTGACAAATTGTAAATTTGTAACTGATGATTAAAGAGCCACGTTTAATATAACGCATTCAGTCATCAAATCGATTTATGTAGGCCTACAGCTACATACATGCCTACATGTCCATACATTTAAGAGTGCTTACCAATATTTCAAGATTTGTCCGTAAAAAAAAAAAAAACCTTTGAGACAAATGGTAGCAGTTCTTCTCTTTTTAAAATATATTTAAAGGTTTTAAATATATTTAAAGATTTGTGTGTACAGTAATTCTACTGTATCTGTATGTACTGAGAATGAGACATTTTTTGGGGTGTTTTTTTTAAATAATAGGGCAGGTGTCTGGGGTGTTACAAATGATTGTGTGTGTGTGTATGTCTGTTTGTGTGTGTCTGGTGGTTTCCTGGAGGAAGCTGTCTTGGAGCCTAGACGTGTAGTGATTGCATCACATAGGCGACTCCATGTCACCACCGGGAGGGAGAGTAGCTGTTTGTAACAGTTACTGTACAGAACTGGTGGCAAGCATCCTACTGTACGATTCAGAATGTTTTAAAAATAAAGCTGCCCCTACACTAAATAATATAGACTAGATAAGAGATCACTTTATATCATTGTGCGACATCATGATTATTTCAAAGTTTTTTCTTGATTATGTTAATGAATGTTTATTTAAAAAAGAAATTAGTGAAAACAGCAGATCTACAAGCTCCCAATGTGTTGCAAGCTTGTACATATTATTTACAGCTACAGTATAGATCATTTTCTTTACATTTACTGCACAGGATACTAGTGATTGTTTGCTACTACAGAAAGGTCATCATTCATGGTGTCCCCTAGTCCCCTGATGTTTTACTAGCATGTAGGGGGACTTAACAACACAATATTGAACAATGCTTAGTTGCTTACATTGTCTTCGTTCCTTGTCTTCCCCAGGAGTATTTCACAGAGCAGCTGAGAATTGAGGGTGTGACGCACTTGCCTAGGACAGTGACCAGTGACATCCAAAGCACAGAACGCTATAATGTGTACACCCAGGGAGGGGTGCTGTTTGTTACCAGCAGAATCCTGGTGGTGGACTTCCTCACAGACCGCATCCCTGCACACCTCATATCAGGTCTCATACAGCTCAAGTTGTGTTCTCAAACGGCACAAAATATACAAAAAAATATATCTGAAATTCTGAAGTGTACCATTCAATATCTGTAAAATATAGATTGTCTACTCTGCGCACGAGTATGAATGTTTTAAGAAGATGCTAACTTCAGACCTAAGATTGAACTTTCTGTAATTTATATACAGTAGTGCTTTACTTTGAAATGGTTATTTTCAAGAGTTAACCCTGAGACTCTGGAATCTATCGGTTGCAGAAAAACAAGCAAATAAAACTGATATTGCTTTTAACTGCTGTGTCACTCCCTTGTCTCCAGGCATCCTGGTTTACCGGGCTCATAAGATCATCGAGTCATGCCAGGAGGCCTTCATCCTGCGCCTGTTCAGACAGAAGAACAAGACAGGCTTCATTAAAGCCTTCACAGACAAGGCCACATCCTTCTCCTCTGGATTCTGCCAGGTGGAGCGCGTCATGAGGAACCTTTTTGTCAAGAAACTCTACCTCTGGCCCAGGTCTGCTGGATTCTGATAAAACATCATGACTTTGTCTCGGTATTGGTATTTAAGGGATAACTTTGCCACTTATTTGTGGATGTGCAATCATTTCAAGTGATCAAGTGCTGTCAATGGAAGCAATAAATTCACATTCACTGAGAAAGCAGAGTTCTGCTCAGACACTGATGATGTCTTCATTTACCAGTGTGCATTGCAAGGGAGGAAGTTGAACATCCAAATATGGTTAGTGAGTTTGTCAGGTTACTAACTTCTAACTAATGTTCATTCTGCAGTCCACAGCCACATAATTGAATGAAACCCTGCCTGTAGTTCTTCTGTGACCAAGATATGTCACAATAGGTAGACAACTAGGTTCACAGAGAAGATTGTGTGCACATCTCAATGCCTATATTCAGGCCAGGTGCTGGATGTCAGGCATGAAGGCAAACATCAAAGAAGAGGAATAACATCCGCACACCAGTTTGTAGAGCTCCGAGACTTACTTTATTTGCCTGATGAAGACCTAGTCGGTCGAAACGTTGCAAAATTGTTGTTTTAAAATAAAGTCTCAGAGCTCTACAAACTGGTGTGCGGATGTTCTTCCTCTTCTTAGAAAACTAGGTTACCACAGGGAACATTGGCAAGTATTGTAGACATTATAGACAAGTATTTCAGTCTGATAACATTATCGATCTCTTTCTCCCTCGTCTCTGTCTCTCTATTTCTTAACTCGTTCATCCTCCTCCCAGGTTCCAAGCGTCGGTGAACACAGCTCTAGACAAACACAAGCCAGAGGTGGTGGAGCTGCACGTGGCTCTGACCCCGGCCATGAAAACCATCCAGAGCTCCATCCTGGACATCATGGGTGCCTGCCTGAAGGAGCTGAAGCGCTACAACCCCTCACTGGAGGCCGAAGACCTCTCCCTGGAGAACACACTGGGCAACGCCTTCGAGAAGGTTAGACTAGAAAACAGAATTGAGGATAGAACCTAGACCGTGTGGGAAATTAACTGCGATTAAGAGTCAACCCTTTTACGACTCTGTCAAAATTTCAATGCCTCTTTTTGTTCTATTTCTTAATAGAAAAGAAACGTTTGATTACATTTTTGAACAATGACATTGAGAGAGATTATTCATTCCAGTCATGGAATCTGATCTGTTTGTTTTGTTTTTTTGTTTGCTCTCTCCCCCTGCCCAGACCATCCGTCACTACCTGGATCCTCTGTGGCACCAGTTGGGGGCCAAAACCAAGGCCCTGGTCCAGGATCTGAAGGTGCTGAGAGTTCTACTGCTCTACCTGACCCAGTACGACTGTGTCACTTTCCTCAACCTGCTCGAATCCCTGCACACCAGCCAGAAGAGCTTTGGCAACAACTCTGGTGAGGCTGGCCAAATGTGTTTGCACTGCTGACATACAACAACCCCAACTTCACCTTGGGGAAGTCCTGTCTTGTCTCTCCCTGCATCTGGTTATTGGAAGCTGGATATGTTTTCAATCAGCAAAACACCCCTTTTGTCCTGTCATTTGTAGGTTTATAAAGCATTTATATTTTCGCACCAGCAAGGCGAGCAAGCATGGTTGACAACAGGTGCATACAGTTAGGATTAGATAGAGGTAGTCTGCTGATTACAGAAAAGTTCTTCAACTTTGAATAATGTGCAGCAAAATATGGTAATAGTATAGCAATACCTAAAGAAACAGGTGTTTTCTTTAGATCATAATACTTTACTGAAACTAAGGGTATTTACGTAATGAAGTACAAAATCTTGTCCAGGCTGTGATGATTACACACCCTCATTGTACCTCTACACTACAATTGCTTCTTTTGCTGCTACTACTGAGCTGCTACTTGGTTTATCATGTGAACATGCTACCACCAGGTTGGCTGTTCCTGGATGCTAGCAACTCCATGTTTGTGAATGCCAGGAGCAGAGTGTACCGCATCCCAGAGAGCAAGAAGAAGCTGAAAGTGGCAGCAGAGTTGGAGACGAAGCAGACCTCTGGCACAGGTAACTGACGAAACATTTTAAATTAATAGTTTTGGCCAGAGCTACAGACTAAGTTAATCCTTAAATCATCAACATTGTACTATGTACAATACTATGACAATAAATATGACATAGTATTATACTATGTCATATTTAGCCAAGACTTTAATTGAATGTTAAATGCATGCATACATAAGCACACATAAATGTACATACTATTTGTGCGGGAACGCATGCCCCTCCAGTTATGCGATACCCATTGTACACATTTGTCAGAGTAGTTACCCAATAGCATTTATCATAGTGCCAGTGTATGGAGTTTTGGAACGGGAAGTAATCTCTGAAGTCATGTCCTCAGGTTCACTGTTACAGCATTTAATGCTGTCTGAAGTCTGTCATGGACAGGAGTTCAGACGGATGACGATACTATGCAATATTTAATGTTATTGGATTCATTTTTTAATCGGAGAATGTTGTTTTTAAGTCGAGCGGACTGGTTGTTGGAGGGGGTTTCGAACTTCGGATGCCTACACTACTTGTGCCCATGGAATGCTGGGTGACATGCATATGCTTGTTGTATCGTGACTGAGGACACATGCCTTGATTTTGTGGATGTAACTTTGCTGCACCTGAACAATTTTTGTTCTAGTATGCAATTTCCTCTGTGTGGACATAAATAAATTGTGTGTGTGTGTGTGTGTGTGTGTGTGCGTGTGCACGCGTGCGTATATCAGAGGTGAAGCGAGAGCTGGTGCTGGAGAAGAATCCTAAGTGGGAGGCTCTGACTGAGGTCCTCCAGGAGATTGAGAAGGAGAACAAAAGCTCTGAACATGAACCAGGTCAGACTTTACTATAATTACAATTATGTGCATTTTCAAAAAAGGTCTACACACATCTTGCATGTCAAGTCAACAAAGAATGCACTTATCATTATCCACCTCAGTACCTACCAGTATTTAATGCTGCTTGGCTTTGCACACATCTACTACTTGTACATACATTAATTGTCTTGTTAGATATTTACTTTGGCAATATAACCATGTTTTCTCGTGCCAATAAAGCCCCTTTGAATTGAATGTTAAGAATGGATGCATAAACACATAAGCACACATAAATGTACATACTATTTGCGCAGGGACGCATGCCCCTTTTCAGTTATGCAATACCCATTGTACACATTTAGCAACAATAGCAACCCCAAAACTAATTTATTTTCAAGCAATCAGTCACCACACCTTTTGGAATAAAATTGAAATTAATGTTTTTTTCCAAACACAGTTCAGTTCAGAAAAAACAAACAAATGCTCTTGCTGTCAGTTATTTGAAAAAACCCTTTTGCTCCCAGTAAAGCAGGCCTATTTGAAATGAAATCCTCTTTCTGTCAGTCGAGTCTTTCCATCAGATACAGTACATGAATGTCTGTTAATATTGCCGTTCTGTGTTACATGTGTGTTCAATAGGGTCACTCCAAACACAAAAAGGATCCTGAATAGCAACAATTCCACAAATCCTCTTCTCCAAACAATTCACATCACCAGTTCCAATTCTCCTCTGGCTGAATACAGGCCTCCCCAACTCGAGCCACTTCTATGACAAAATAAATTAACGGATAAAGAGTGCTGGACAACTGAACTGTCCTTGAGTGCTGCTGCCAGCATGCAGACTGAATTTCCAGGTGTCAATCATTGTTAAACCGTGTCAATTGGTGATTGCTTGTTAATTAGAGTCAATTAGAGTCAATTCCATACTCCGTTACACTTCGCATGGAAAATCCTTCATAT
The DNA here is from genome assembly GCF_951216825.1 of Electrona antarctica. Taxonomy (NCBI): domain Eukaryota; kingdom Metazoa; phylum Chordata; class Actinopteri; order Myctophiformes; family Myctophidae; genus Electrona; species Electrona antarctica. Next base: position 26,194,383 of record NC_136805.1, read on the forward strand.
TTAGTATTACATGGGTCCTAGCCACACAATTTCATCACATGGTAGATATGATAACATTTTATGTAACAACATATCTATTGTCTTTGAAAAATGTGTGAACACTAACCTAGCATTGCAATGCCTACTCTTTTTCAGGTTGTGTTGATATATTAGAATATAACTTGATAGTGTCTTTGGAGCTCTGACATTATACTTACTAGTCCTTACCGTTCTGATAAATGAACACCAAATGATTTACAGTGTGGGTAATGTGATTTAATAGATCATATTATTGATGTATTTTGAGGAAGGATTGCTTTAATATAGTTGTGAATATACTTGATCACAGGAAATGGAAAAACAGTACATCAAACAAATAAAAAAACAGTCAGTGTCGCGTTTGTTGTGTAGCAATTGCATTAAGGTATGTATGGCATCAGAAGTAGCTGGAGACAGTGGAGACACACACAGCGACACAGAAGTAGTGTCATAGATGGAAAAAATAAGCAATAATTAAACGAAGGGTGAGACAGACAGACACACACACACACACACATAACAGTGAAGGCGGAGGTGTGAGGTTGCGCGTTTTCCCATGTAAGTAGATGGGGACATTTTAAAGCACTAATAAATTAATTATGAATTCATAATTTGTGAAATGGGGAAAAGGGGCTTTGTTAATATTCATAATATTATGGTCAATGCCTGTGTGAAAAATGTGAGCGATTGGTGCAGGCAGTGAGGAGCAGCGGCAGTGTTTCAGACATTCATTCAGACAGACAGACAGACAGACAGACAGATATTGAGTGAATTATAGTTTGATTAAAGAAGAGTTAACCATCTTTCCTCCCCTGTGCTGTATCAGACACCCTTCCCTAAGGAGAATCAACCTCCTTTTAACCATCCTCTCAGCTCATGTCCCAGTATAGACTCTGACTGTCTGACTGCTGTTTTTATCTATCAACCAAGCATCCTCTATGGTCTAACACTTGCTTTCTCCAAGCAGGCCGTGTGTTGATCTGTGCCAGTGATGACAGGACATGCGCCCAACTGCAGCAGTACATCAACCGCGGCTCTGACGCGCTGCTCAACCGGCTGTATCTACGTACTGTCGGCAAGCGGGACGCGGCCGCTGCTGCCGCCTTAGAGCTGGACGCACATAGATATGGCAAAGGCTGGACCAGGAACCGACAGCCTGCCAAGACCTCCAAGGGGAAGAAAGTAGCACAAAAGACCACAAAAAAGACGATGGGGAAGGACGAAGACGATGAGAGGGACGAAGCTGAGAGGACGGCCAGTAGCATAGACGAAGATGGACTGATGGACGAGGAAGAAGAGGAAGAGCAGCTGAAGTTGGACCTGTCGTCCGACGCTTACTACGGCTTGCTGAAGGAGCCCATGACGGTCATCCACCCGCTGAGGGGCTGCAGCGACCCTTACAGCCTGACACGTGTGCTGCACGAGGTGGAGCCCAGCTTTGTGGTGTTGTATGACGCTGAGCTCAGCTTTGTCCGCCAGCTGGAGGTCTACAAGGCCAGTCGGCCGGGGATTCCGCTGAGGTAGGTGTGTGTGTGTGTGTGTGTGTGTGCTTGCATGTGTGCGTGTCCACTCCCCTTCAGTTTCCCTTCATTGTGATACTCAGAAAAGCATTCTCAACTGGGTATGCCAAGTATGCCCTTTAGTTATTTTAAAATGTATAAATGTTAATTTGGAAAAAGTAGGCAAGGCAATTTTATTTGTATCTTAAAGATACAAATAATTAGGCCAAAACGTTGCAGTTCCCTTACCCCATTCAGGACGGGAACCCCTTTTGGTGTTTTAAGCATTATGTTATACTTTAACTATTGAAAAATATCAGATCTAGCAGATCTACAAGCTCATAGCACGCTACAAGCTTGTAGTTCTGCTATTTTTGAAAAATCGTGAAAAAGTGGTGCAAATCTTTGAATATATATTCTTTCAGTGTGAACGTTAAACGTTAACTCAAATCTTTGCTTCTGGGGGGAGGGTTACCTGGAACAACATATTTTCAGATGGGGGTCCGTGGCCAAATAAAATACAGATACGTTTTGGGGTCCTTGACATAAATGTAAAAAGAACCACCGCTCATCTGCTGAAAAAACTTAAGTGAGGTGCTGGAGTCACAAAGGGATAATGAGAAAAATAAAGGGAAGCTCCGCACACTCAGATCTGTGCACAATCAAAGTATTTATTTTGGGGTCCTTGACATGAAATAGTTTGAGAACCACTGACATAGAAACATAGGTTTTACAGAAAACTGTCATGATTTAGAAGACATTTTGTAGATTTGAGTTCAGGTTTAAATGGGTTAATACACTTTTCAACTGTGTTGAAAAGTGTGGGAACCTGGCTGTCCTCCTACGCACCTGTCGCCTGTAGGTGTGCAAAAGCCTTGCTTTTTATTTTTATAGCACATTTCAACAATAACGCAACACAGAACATCAAGCAAAGGAGATTATAAAATGACATTAGGATGCATAAAACAAGAAGAAAAAAAGAATGGATAGAAGAGACAAAAGTAAAATAACTATCAAAGGCAGCGACAAACACAAAGGTCTTTAGTTGTGTTTTAAAATAAATAAGAGTGGCAGCAGACCTGCAGTTTTCTGGGAGTTTGTTCAAAACATGGAAATTGACTTGCATGTTTCAGTGTTTTGTAGATTGGTCGGCATTTTTAAATACTCTTAGTATTAGTTTGGTCTGCTCTGCTTTAAGTCGTGTCCTTCTGCTCATGGTTTCTCTTCTCATTGTTCTTCTCAGGGTGTACTTCCTTATCTATGGGGGCTCAACAGAGGAGCAGAGGTATCTTACGGCTCTTTCTAAGGAGAAGAAAGCCTTTGAACACCTGATCAGGTCAGTACTGTTTCTTCCAACACTCCAAGGTGGCTGGACAGAGATATTTATTTGTCATTACTGATTTTGAAGTAGTTCTTATTTTGAATTCTGTCAAGAAAATAGGGATATAAGGTCAAAAGTCTGTCTGTGAATTTGATAAATATTAACCAATAAAAAAGTATTAACAAGAGCATGTGACTAAATAATAACTACATTGGATTCATACTTCATAGGAACACACTTTTGTTTTTGTTTTTCCTGAAAACACATAACACAAAACCCTTGTACGGTACAAGTTGTGCTCGACAGCGACAATATTTAATTTCCCAATATGTTGTGTGACACGTCAGGGAGAAAGCCACCATGGTGGTTCCAGAGGAGAGAGAGGGCAGAGAAGACACTAACCTGGACCTGGCTAGAAATCTGGAGCCTGCCAACGCCACTGTCAACACTCGCAAAGCAGGCATGTCCCATTAATAATTTACTGTGCTGTTCTACCGCACTATGGTTGTTAGACTTTGTACAAACATGGCATTCTGCTTTCCATCAGGATTGTTATTCACTGTTCACTATGTATGACATTTTCCCTCTTTGCCCTCTTAGACATTTTGAATCTGAATTTGAACCAAAGTGTTAGTGTTACTTTAGTGCTTGTCCAGGAGCCAATAATCCTTTAATATACCTGGATTTGAATGTGTTATTCTTACAGTCTGACCGTGAAGGATGTGCACAGAACATGATTAAATAGATAAGAAACAAGATGGAGTCACTCAGTCACATGAAGATGTGACTTCATGTGTATCTTGTAAAAATGAAAAATGGGCTTTCATCCCATTCATAGACGGCTCGGCTCTGAAAGAGGCTCAGAAGTTTTGCTCAGAATTGTATTGAAAGGATAGCCCCTTGAGATGCAGCATCTCATTTTAGAGGGGTCCCATACACAGGGAAAAACATTACATACAGTACAGTGCAGTTAGCACAAAAGACAATACAGACATGTACAGATACAGTTAGCTTGCTCATCCTCTCCCACCCACTCCCCCATCCCCCCAACTCTCTCTGGACAAGCATATTGAGAGTACAGTACAGTGACTTGAAACAGGGGTCAGAAGTAAACAGCATTACGGGCAGTGTTAGTAGCATAGGCTAGCTATTTATGTTATACAGTCAAACAGTTCAAATAAGTTCAATGTATCAATGATGTCATCATATAATATATAGGTCACCCATGTCCAAATTAGCAATTTTAGCACCTCCATTATAAGTGATTGAGAAAAGTAAAGGGTTAATATTTCAAAAAGCATGTGAACTATAATTAGTGGCATTGTGCACTGTTGGCACTGATTAGTCCAGCGGTTTGTGAGATTAGCTCCAGAGTCCATACAGATAGACACACACACAGTCACACACACACACACACACACACACACACACACACACACACACACACCGATCCTCATGTAGGCGGCTGCTTTCAGAGCCATGCCATAAAAATAAAAAAAGTGAATGACATGAAATAAAGTAATGATGAAGGACATGGTTTTGAACAGGGGGACAGGAGCAGCCCAAGGAGCCGTCGCGTGTCATTGTGGACATGCGTGAGTTCCGCAGCGAGCTGCCCTCCCTGCTCCACCGGCGCGGGATGGACATCGACCCCATCACCCTCGAGGTGGGGGACTACATCCTGACCGACGACATCTGTGTGGAGCGCAAGAGCGTCAGCGACCTGATCGGCTCGCTGCAGAGCGGCCGCCTCTACACCCAATGCCTGTCCATGACGCGCTACTACAAGAAGCCTGTGCTGCTGATCGAGTTTGACCCGGCAAAACCGTTCTCCCTTGTGGCCCGCTCTGACTTCCGGCAGGAGATATCGTCCCAAGACGTCATCTCCCGACTCACCCTCCTCACCCTGCACTTCCCCCGCCTCCGCATCTTGTGGTGCCCCTCACCCCACGCCACAGCTGAGCTCTTCCGAGAGCTGAAGCGAGGCCGCCCAGAACCAGACGCTGCGGTGGCACAGGCCGTGACGGGCGAGTCGTCCGACACGGTGGCCGAGTCGGCCGACCTCTACAACCCCGGACCGTACGACTTCCTGTTGAAGATGCCGGGGGTCAATGCCAAGAACTGCAGGGCACTGATCAGCAATGCTGACAGCCTGGCAGATTTAGCTAAGTTCAGTCAGGACAAGCTTGCACAGATACTGGGGCATACCGCCAATGCAAGGATGCTCTATGACTTTCTGCACAATATTGCTGATGTCCCTGCACCTGCCCCAAAGAGAAAATTTTCAAATTTTTGAATTTTAAACTAGGTTAAAGTAGAAAATAAGGGGGAGTCCCGCACACTTTCTTCACTTAGAAAAAATGTATTGGTAGAGATACAACTCTATAAAGGTCAGAGCGACCGAAACGTTCTTTTTTTGACGGGCGCTATCCCCTCTTATGTCCAGCTTTGAGGACTTGAAACTTTGTGTAAACACAAACATTGTCCTAACACAAACATTGAATGCCATTGATAATGAATGGCCTTTGAGCACAGACATTGCGTAAACACATTGAAGACGAAGGTGATGGATGTATGATGATGTACTATGATAAGAGCGCCCCTCACGTCACACAGGTGTGATTTTTATTATTCATGTTCATTACTCCTGCACTGCTGTCCATCTCCATTCCGTAGGCGTGCAACAGGCTTTTTTCTTCTAAACTAGAAGTGCCTTTGTTACATTTGAATCTATGTATTTAACTCGGGTCTCACATTTGTAGAAATTGTTTGTCAGTGAATATTAAATATGGAAACTATGTTGTAATTGTTTGTTTTGTATAAACCTACAGACCTGTGATGTGTACATTAAAGCTGATTCTATACTGTATATAGAACACAATTCTGTAGAACTTGTGGTTTGTAAACTTTTCATTGATGTGCAGGGTCATGACACTAAATGACAATAAATGTAACATTGTCTTGTCCTGAAAAAAGCGCTTAATTTGAAGTTAAAGAGATATTATATGGCAGCTCAACTGCTGTGCATTTGCCAAATGCAATATAATGTTTGAGGTTTCCTGGCAGTGTTTTATTTTTTATTTATTTATTTTTAATATTGTATATAAATGTAAGTGTGTATATATAGAGAAATATACAATTATTTTGTCTCTAGCTGGCTACAATAAACACAGTAAATGGGCTTTATCTTTACCCCCCCACACCCCCTGTCTGATAGCCGCGATGACGTCACCCCGTGCAGCCGAACAGCGAGCCGAGCAGTCGCAGCCATTTTACTCCGTGGAAATAAACTTGGCTGTTAAGGAAAAATACTCCACACAACTCCACACAGACACGCTCAGTTGTCTCAGCGAGTCACGGACCCGCGTCCGATCTAGATCCTCTCTGGCAGATTCGGTAAGATGACATCGGGTGACCGTGTCGTGTGTATAACGGGTCTTGTTTTTAGCATGTTAGCCTGCTGTCTGTCAGTTGCTCTAGTTTACACTAGCTGTGGGTGTGAAGAGCCTGTTTGTTGAGGATTCGTCATTTTCAGGATGGATAGAAAACGACAACATGGTTTGTTGCAGTGAGCCTAGATAACGTGTCAGTCGAAGCACTTTGCTGTATTGTCCGCTGTCACCTGTCAGATGTTAGCATCTCCCACACCCACCCACCTATATAGTACCTACCCACAACAACCAGTGTTGTGGGTATCTGCCTGCACATTGACCCAATACTTGACTATTTCTTCCAAGGTCAACATGCTGTGTGTGTGATGGGGTTTAAGGTTAGTTAGTTTGGCAATGTTATTCCTTTTCATGATGACATAATCAAATGCCCCGTCATTTTAAACCTTGAGAAAAGAACATAGGATGTTCTTTTCTCAAGGTTTAAAATGACGGGTCATCGGGCGTCCTTGGTCTTGACAGCTGGAAATGCTGACTGTTTGCTTGTCATCTCGCCTCTGGGTGGGGTGGGCTGATACCTGTACCGAACATTAAGCCTTTAATGTCATCATTCAATGAATCTGATCAAGGGTGGCAGAGATGGGCACTGCATTCAATCAAAAACAATTTACTGTGTGTGTGTGTGTGTGTGTGTGTGTGTGTGTGTGTGTGTGTGTGTGTGTGTGTGTGTGTGTGTGTGTGTGTGTGTGTGTGTGTGTGTGTGTGTGTGTGTGTGTGTGTGTGTGTGTGTGTGTGTGTTCTCAGAGGAGGCCCTGTCTGTCCTATAACTTGGCTTTGTTTCATGGTATAGTGTGAATTATAAGCTGTCAAATGCTGCTGTGTGGATGTGGCCGGATGGGAAAGAAATTATCTCCACAGGCTGTTTCTTCAGTAAACTGTATCCCCAGTTGTTTGACTAATTTCAGTGGCGGGAACAGTATCACTTTGCAAGCTTGTGCCTACCATGCTCATTTTAGACGTGTTTTTCCACTGTGTTGTCTGGTTGAATGACAATAAAGTGAGAAGGTAATCCAGGCACAAGCTTTTGCAGAGTATTTAAACATTTGGCCCCAAAATGATGTGATAGCTCTTCCCGTCTTGGCCCAATCCTCAGTCTCTCTTGTCATCAGGGTTTTAAATGGCCATTTACGTGACGGATTACCACAGTCATGAGAGATTAGTTCTGTGCAGAAAGGTGATTGTTTGCCAGAGGTTTTTTGTTATTACTGTTTACAAAACGGGTTTAGATTCTTGATCTTGATGAATTCACCCAGGGCAGTGGTGGCTCAGAGGATAGAGCGACGGCTTGGGAATAGAAAGTTCCAGGTTCAATCCTGAGGCTCTCCCTCCATTAGCGTCATACTGTCCTTGAGCAAGACACTTAATGGACTGCTCCTTCTGAGCAGGTTGGTTCCTTGCATGGTTTTCTTCCACCGTCGGTGTGTGAAAATGGGTGGAATAATGTAATGCACATTGTAAAGTGTCTTGGTTTAAGGGGCCATAGAATAATATGCATCATATATCATTACCCAGAGCCCTGGCATGCTTACAGATGTTTTCATTGCTCTAAATCTGCTATAAATTTAGCCAACCGTCTACTAAATCCATTTTAATTCATCCATTTCTTACTCTGAGTGTACAAATGTAACCAAATGGACCATTACAGAGTAGTTAAACAGAGAGAGTCATTGTTGGAACATTAAAGGACTGACTTCCTACTGGTGTCTTTATTTATTTTGTGTTCTGTGACTGTCAAATCCTGCTGAAGTGTGACTGCGTTGCAGTGGAATCTGTTGTGTCCTGTTTCACCTTTAGGTTTAGTTCCTGTTCCTTACACACACACACACACACACTGAGCATGTTTTTGTGTGTGCGCACGTGTGTGCGTGCGCGTGCGATAGCCTTTTGTACTACTGATTTTTAAAAGGAAACCCTCACTGACTACTAGACAGCCAGGAGGGAAACTCACAACAACCAAACCTCTGTGTGTTTGTGGGAACAGAGCGGAACAGTGACTGGAGAGAATGAGCCAAATGAATGACATCACTGTTGTCTTATCTCCGGATAAAGCGGCCATTTTTGTTGGAACAGACAAGTGTTCTATTTCAAGTGTTCTATTTCAGCCAAAACGGTTGACTCAATAGCTACGTACTGACTGATTGTTGATCCAGAGAGAGACAGGATGGATTTTTGAGACTAGTACACAGTATGCTTTTGCTGCTGGGTGCACTCACTGTTCAAAGTCTCTTTCTCTCTCACTCTGTTTGTCTCCACCAGGCCGAAGGCATGGGGAGAGAGTATGTTTTGCACTCCGTCCGTCCGTCCGTGTGTCCGTCCGTCCGTGTGTCCGTCCGTCTGTGAACAGCTAATCTCCGGCACCGTTAATCCGGTCGATGCCAAATTTTGCACACACACTCCCTGGATGCCAACGATGAACCTCTGCCCTAAAATTTCCAGAATGGCCTTTTATAGCGCCACCAGGAGGCCGCTTTGTGCAAAACAAGTTTTTGGACAGTACACCTACATATTTTGTCCAAACATCACGCAAATTGGTACACAGTCTCTCTAGAGCCATTCAACGAAACGGGTCTTTCAGATTTCTCAGACTCCATCCTGATTGGCTAAGATTGGCTTCCAAAGTTTGCAGGAGTGCTCGGTTTCAAACAAAATGCTGCAAATCATGAACACATCATGTGATTTCCGTGAAATTGTGCACGCACATTCCCACTAGGCAGAGGAAGAAATGCCCCATGAACATTTTCAACTCAGCCTCATGGTGGCGTTATAACTGGCCGAAAAGTGTTTTTACCTCTAACTGCACGGATCTGTGAATAACTTTGTATGCCAACTCCCTAGAGGCCAAGGAAAAACCTTTGCCTGGAATGTTTCACATCTGCTCTTTATAGCGCCACCAGAAGGCCGACATATGTAAAACACATTTTCTAATATTACTCCTTCAGATTGTATCCAAATTTCACGCAAATCGGTACACATGCTCTCCATAGTCATGTGATCAAGACGGGTTTGTTTGATTTATCATAATCCACCCTCATTGGCTACGATTGGCTCCTAAACTTTTCAGGAGTAGCCCGCTTTGTACCCGTTTTGTACAAATCGCCACAACTACTCAACGCAGCGTCCGATTGTGGTGAAACTGTGCATGCATATTCCCACTAGGCTTTGGAAGAAATGCCACTTGACCGTTTTCAAATCAGCCTCATGGTGGTGCTACAACAGGCCAAGCCGCGACACACACACACACACACACACACACACACACACACACACACACACACACACACACACACACACACACAACACACAACACACACACACGTTTATATTGCTCCTAAACATTTTGCCAAACATCACACACACACACTCCTATCCTCCTGGTGGAGACCTGTGCCCAGAAGGGCACTTTTTCTAGTTTTCTCTGTTTTGTCTCTCTCTCACTCTCACTCTCACTCTCACTCTCACTCTCACACACACACACACACACACACACACACACACACACACACACACACACACACACACACACACAGGTGATGGAGTGTGTTTGTACGGGCATACAGAGACCAGACCACCCTGACTGAACCTTGTTTATCAGCTACTAGACCTAGACTGCTACCAGTTATCTTGTGTGTGCGTGCGTGCGCGCATCACTGTGTTTTGTCACTCCAACGGCTTCAAAGACAGGTCTATTTGTAGTATAGTTGACCCTTGACCTTTTCTTGACAGTATGCCAAGCCTTGGGAGCAGCACAGAGCACCTCTGTTCTCTGTGTTTGTTATTGTCCTCCATGTCCTGCATAGTCGTATGTCTAAAACACCACGGGTGTGTCTTGAAATCGTCCCCATTTCTTATTTTGGGGCACAATTAAAGGCCTAAGTGTCAGTCATTCTTTTTCATAGTTGTCGTTGCTGAAGCTTTGTAGTGTTTTGTTTTAGCAGTCTTCTCACACAATGTCTAAATCCTTTCCTCCTAAAGACTGCCCTGTATATGAATGTAAATATAAGTGTAAGTAATTGAGAATAATGATGTGTGTGTCAGACTGTCAGTCTTATTGTCAAATAATGAATGGCTTTGTCTAAGCTGAAAGCCACACTCTATATGGTATTGGGTTCAACATTGCATGTTGTATACATTTGAGAGAGAGAGAGAGAGGGAATAAAGGTGTGTGTGTGTGTGTGTGTGTGTGTGTGTGTGTGTGTGTGTGTGTGTGTGTGTGTGTGTGTGTGTGTGTGTGTGTGTGTGTGTGTGTGTGTGTGTGTGTGTGTGTGTGTGTGTGTGTGTGTGAATAAATAGTACATTCTACAGTAGTGCCTTTACACGCTAGGGGTTAAATGTCTTGCTCCTTTTTCGACACTAAACTTGGGAGAAGCCTTGGATCGAACCCAGGATTTTTCCGATTCCCAAGCGCTTGGTCTACCCTCCTGGGACACTGCCGCCTTGTTATGTATGAGCTCCTAGACTTGATGTACTTTCACAATGATGCAAAGTATCATAATAGCATAATGCACACAAAAAAAACCAATTGACCAGTGTGCCACCAATGTGTACACAAATAGGCCACGTTTTGAGCTTGTAGTTCGGCCTTTCTTTTTAACTGGATCTGACTTGGTCACATCACCCTTGTGGTTGTCAGCTGGCTGATACCAGGCAGGCAGGTAGAGAGAGAGTCGTAAAGAAGACATTCCACACACACCTGTCCTGCACTGTGCAACAGAACGATGCCTTATATGGTGGTGACAGAAAGCAGCCTCACGCACACACACCCAACACAATAGTCCCAATGAAAACATGTGACCCAACTGCTCAAAATGTGTTTGTGCATATAAAGTATATATATCACACACACAGACACATACATATCTTATATGTACACTTTGTACAGTATATATCATATAATAGATTTGTGTTCTTTGTCTGCCACAGTCATGAGAAAAATAAATCTGTGTGTGCTTTGTACTTAGGCTAAATCTGTTGTCATATTATCTTTGTGGTTTTCACACTAAACGATTGCGATCCAGACCCAATACATACATATAAGTATTTGTTTTTATTCCAATTAATTTTGACGTCTCACGGTCTTATGTACGTGCAGGCTCCTGTGATACATGTGTGAGACCCTCTCTCTCTCTCTCTCTCTCTCCTCTCACACCCAGGAACAGAGGGCGAAAAGTAGGCCTATGTGATAGCGGCTGCGGTAGAGCAGGATGCTTGATTTTCATTACATAATTCTCTGTCTCTCTCTCTGTATGTGCGCGCGCATGCACATCAGAGTGTACGTCGTTCTGTTTCCAATTCCATAATAACAGCTGCTGCGTAGATTCCGACGCTGTTTTATCAACATATTCAAATGAGTGAAGTTGGACTATATTTATATTTAACAGCAATATTATTATTAATATAGCTACCAATATGTATGACACCTGGATTTACCCAAGGAATAAAGTAAGTAAGACACCTGAATTTACCCACAGAATAATATCCATCTATTGATACATACACAGACAAACAGACAGCTTTCCTGTGCTCTCATTAGCTAGCTGTAATACGGAACTTCTCTGGGTCAATTGGGGGTTTTGTCGGCGAGCGCCAAAAAAGCTCCCCGGCAGCATAATCGGAGCAAATAAATAACTTGCCGTGTGTAGGGGCCATTAACCAAGTGAGAATAGCTCTCAGGGGAAGTGAACCTAAAATCAGGCCCTCCTGATCCTGAGAGTGCAGATGTCATTTTTCTTGATGTCATATCTGCCCAGCAGTGACCACCATCATCTACCATTAGACCCATGGTTTAAGACTGGTGTGCGTACTGCGTACATGCGTGTGGCCTCTTTGATGAAACACATGGTACTTGTTGGTTGCTGCCAGCACCGTTACCGTTAGCAGAGCAGCACGCAGGTCTGTGCCATCTGGACCTGCACTTTGATTCTGCTGGGGCAGCATCCGTGTTTATACCCAGCTGCCTAGTCAGCCATGATAGTTGTTTGCTTGTTTCCCCCCCCCTCCTTTCTTTATCTCTTTCTTTCATCCCCACTTTCTTACTGATTCACTTATCTCTTTCTCTTTACTTCTCCCACTGTCTCCAGTTCACTGTAGTATTAGTATTAGTTTTTGATGAATTGAACAAAGGTGATGAATTGTAAACAAGTGTAATACTTAATTGGGTCGTCCACTCACAGTTAACAGTCTTTGTATTGAGTTTGTGCTTGAAATGTACTGTCAATTCTGTAATTCTGCAAACTTAATAAATATTTCAATCAATCAATCAAATCACTTTATCGCTCTCTTTCTCATCCTCTCCTTCCTTCTGCTGTCTTTCTCTTTCTCACTTTCACTTTATACACCTCCACATAAGGCATTGCTCACAACACGTAGCAATGAGACATGGTAGTTGTAGACCGGCAGTGTTCCGCAAAACGATTTTGATGTAGAGGGAATAAGGAGGTGGAGGGAAAACGTAGGAGGCCAAGTACAAACCCGTAAACAAATGAAATACTGTAAGTTGAAGTGGTTATAACCACTTTGAAGTGGAAATTAAAATTTCAAAAGTCTAAAAGACACTGAATGTGATGCGTTGTGAGCTTGTAGATCAGCTATTTTTTGCTATTCATTTCACGAAGTACTGCACACTATATAGTCGAAACGGGTGTAGCTAGCGCCAGCCCATAGAGCCCCATTGTGAACCCAGACATGTTGAGTACACCATGGTTTTATGTTTGAAATGTTGAGTATGGGTCCCCAGCATTTAGAAACTGCCGGATGCTAACTTGCATATCTCTGCTGTCGGGAGGAAACCTCATAACTCCAAAACTTTTCAGGAAATGAAAAATATACATTTTTTCCAGGAAATTAAGAAAACCTTATATTTTTTAAAACAAAGCAATACAGCCTCATCAAAGTTGGTGTTGTAACTTTATATATTGTCAATTACGTTCATGAGAGGGGGAGAGTTGGTGGAGTTAGTTGCTTTAGCAGACATTTTGAGGGTCCAATGGAGTTAAGAGGTTTTGTCCAAAGCACTTTTTACTACTTTCCATTGGTTCAATATTTTCGAAAAACAAAGGACGTAAAGGGTGTTCAATAGCACTGATTTATGCAAAAAAAATAATCAAAAACCTCAAAAATGGAGTTATGAGGTTTCCTCCCGACAGCAACGATATGTTGAGCAATTTTCATAATTGGCATAATATATCACCATACCATACCATTAACAACCTATAGAAGGCAAAAAAGTCAAAATTTCATCATGCTTTATGTAGCATGTGACATGTCAAACTAGGGGGTTTTCATGATGCTGAATCCATTCCAAGCATTAGTTTTATAAAAAAAAACACTCGGCTATGTGCTGACAAATGTGCTGACATCATCACATTTGTGATGACGGCTATGGCCGTTTTAGCCAAAGGAGTGTTTTGTTGTTTGTTTTTAGTTGTTTCCAAAAATGATGTTATAGCAAATTCAACATAAACAAGGTGGAACAAGTCAACATATGCAAGTTAGCATCCGGCAGTTTCTACATGCTGAGGGCCCATACTCAATATTTCTAACATAAAACCTTGGTGTACTCAACATGTCCGTGTTCACATTCTGGCAAGTAGACTAATATGGGGATTAAGTGGTTAAAAAAAAAAAGAAGTCCCACCTGTCCTTTCTTCTCTCTTCTCCCTCTGTCTCTGTCACTCTGATTCACATTTACACAAACTCATTTCTCAATTGAAATTACTTAGAGAGACTGTATCCGGTTGAATGCCAAGTCCAAGTGCCAACTGGGATACAGCCCAGCTTCTTTGTAAATCAAGCATACTTCTGTTGAAAGGCTACCCAGAGCCTCCGTCTTCAGGCTGATTTAATCTCAAACCTGAGAGTGTTCAGCGATAAGAGGCGCACTCTGCAGCTCGCTATTGTCTCCGCACTGCATATCCACTTCCATCGTCATAGAGACCGATGCGGGTTGCCCTAGTAATCCGCGAGCATCTATCGCCAGGTCGTCCCCCGACGCAGCCTTAATTAAGGGGCGTCTACTACTTTTTAATCAGGCAACTAATGTTTTGTTGCTACTTAATGTTTAATTCTCGCCACGCTGCCATTTTGGACGCTGTCTGTTCGTGGAGCGTAGAGATATCCAATTGTTGCATTAGCATTCATGCATTCATTTTCTTCACCCTAGTACATAATCTTGTGTAGATACCTTTATTGTAGATAGATGCCCTCAAGTTCCGGTATCAAGCCGATTGTGATGGTTACGTTTGCTTTCTCATCTCCTCCCCAGGTTGGACTACATGGCTTAGGGTCTCTGCAAGTAGAGTGAGGCGTCTCCTTCTCTCCCTCTGTCCTGCCTCTCCTCTCTTCCACCAGAGGTAAGCACACACTCGTAGAGGATAAGACATTTGTGCATAATTGTGTGTAGATCGTTTTAAATCCTCTATGGCGATCAATAGACTACTATAGTATCAGCACATAGTGTAGGGAACTGGTTCTCAAACGTTTACAGTTCAAGGGCCCCCCTTAACTATGACAGTATACAAATGGAACCAAATGGACCCTATTAGTGAGCTTGCAGATCAGCTATTTTCAATGAACAGATTTAACAGTTAAAAACCTTTCTGCAGATGTTTTCGCTAATCAATTACATGTAGGCCTATAATAGTTTGTTCCTTCAATAAGGTAGGCTACTGCGCTGCGCGTCAGTTGTAGCCTTGACTTTTTCTTTCTATCGTTTTTTTCTATCGCTTTTTTCTATCGCTTTTTTTCTATCGCTTTTTTCTATCGCTTTTTTTCTATCGCCTTTTCTCTATCGCTTTTTCTCTATCGCTTTTTCCCCCCACTATTGAAACTTGTATTTTCCTTTTTTTTCAAAGTTTGACGCCTATGGCCAGGCGCACATATACGTCAAATGTGCGGCTCGGCCGGGGAATGGTGTGCTTGTGCTTTTCTTTCCATCACGCTTTACCATGGCGACGTAATTCACAATAAACTATGACAAAAATACCCCTTATTGCAACCTACGGCTGCAATAAGCAACTCACGACGGCAATAAGCAACCTACGGCTGTGATAAGCAACTCACGACGGCAATAAGCAACCTACGGCTGTAATAAGCAACCTACGGCTGTAATAAGCAACCTAGGGCTATAAAAAAATCATATTTTTTTTATATGAGTTTTTATGAGTTTTTATGAGTTTTTTATATTTTATATATATATATAGTGATCACATAAAAAAATCATATAAACCTACGGCTGTAATAAGGAACCTACGGCTGTAATAAGTAACCTATGGCTGTAATAAGCAACACAGGGCTGCAATAAGTAAACCACGGCTGTGATAAGCAACCTACAGCTGCAATAAGCAACCTACGGCTGCAATAAGCAACCTACGGCTGTAATAAGCAACCTACGGCTGCAATAAGCAACCTACGGCTGTAATAAGCAACACAGGGCTGCAATAAGTAACCCACGGCTGTAATAAGCAACCTACGGCTGCAATAAGCAACCTACGGCTGTAATAAGCAACCCACGGCCGCAATAAACAACCTACGATTGCAATAAGCAACCCGCGGGAGTAATAAGCAACCCACGGCTGTAATAAGCAACCTACGGCTGTAATAAGCAAGATACGGCAGCAATAAGCAACCCACGGCTGTAATAAGCAACACAGGGCTGTAATACGCAACCCACGGCTGTAATAAGCAACACAGGGCTGTAATACGCAACCCACGGCTGTAATAAGCAACCTACGGCTGTAATAAGCAACCTACGGCTGCAATAAGCAACCTACGGCTGTGATAAGCAACCTACGGCTGCAATAAGCAACCTACGGCTGCAATAAGCAACCTACGGCTGTGATAAGCAACCTACGGCTGTAATAAGCAACCTACGGCTGTGATAAGCAACCTACGGCTGTAATAAGCAACCTACGGCTGTGATAAGCAACCTACGGCTGCAATAAGCAACCTACGGCTGTAATAGGCCTATCTCACAGCCCCCTTTCCACGCCCACTTCCGGTAGATAGTGGTGTCATTTAATATTAGACATTTACACTTTTTTTCTCTGGAGAATATAAGTACATTTCCTAATGTTAAAATGTCAAAGACCGATAATAATATGAAGAAAACACAATGGTATAACAACTCAAATAAGTAGAATAAACCTTACCTTTACAAAACGGTAGTTTGTGGCTTGTGAAAATACCTCTTTTAACATGGAAGCCTATATAAAATAATAAAAAGTCATACAAAATCTTAAATCATATAATAAATCATATAAAAAATCATGTAAAAATATTTTTATGATTTCTTTTTTATATGATTTTTTTATGATGTTTTATATGATTGACAAGACAGTCTTGCCCGTGCTCCAGCCAGCAATTTCACAGGTCTCATAGCATACGGGTAATAAAACATTGAATAAACACACTTTGGACCATTTTTGTTCTTGGGATCATCGAAATCTGTATATTAGAGGTCCTTATGGATGCCAAAAATCCAAACTAGGAAAGAAGAACGTAGGGTTGTGCACGTGGACCCCTCTTGGAGCCTCTACCCTCAGGCCCAATTGATTTGCCTACTTTTAGCATTTAATTGAGCATTAATGTTCCATAGATGTTCCTGTTATCTCCCTCAATGCTTCAATGAAACAGAAAAACTGGACATTTGTCTCAGAATTATGTATAGTTAAGACCTTATGTAGATTTTACATGATCTTTTTTGTATTTGTGGAAATGCACTATGGCAACCAATATGCCAGATTAAACATACATATTTCAAGTTGGGAACATCAACATTTGTTTACTATACATCTTGAAGATTGTAAAAATGTAAATTTTAGAAAAAATATATCAATAGGGTGCCTGGGGGAGGAGTTGTTGTGATCCAGTTTAGGCGAATTTTTAATTTTTTTGTGTTTATTTTGATTTTTATGCACTACACATGATGGAACCATGGCCAAACTTCATCGTGCAAAGACGAACATAAGATGGAGTGAATGGTTTCTGTCGGATGTATAGTTCAGGTTTAAAGTTTTTATTTTTCACAGCCGAAAATCCAGGACGGACACAACATATGGTTAAAAAAAACCTATATGGGACAATAATTAGCTCGGGGAACGATAACAATTCATTAACTAGACACCTTGAGGATTATTACATTTTGCAGATTGGATATCCCTCCATTCATCGTCTTGAACAACCTCCTGGTTGTTCTGTGCGTTTGCGAGCGGTCAAAATGAATAACAGATGGGCAGATTGTCATGAACCTTGCTTGGAATAATGAGTAGGTTAGGTTGCCCCAAAGAAATAATTAATTTGGGGTCAAAAAGGCCAAACTATATTTTTGGAGGACAGATGGTCAGATCTTCATGAAACCTGATGGGAATCTCCAGTAGGCTGCCACAAAGGTCAAGGTGGGATTTGGAAGACATAGAAGAAGAAATGTTGCCAGAGTTTGCACCACTAGGTGCATTTGTTTGGTTTTGTGCTCTATAAATATATAGTTGATGTTGGGCAGAAACCTTGTATCACCACATTGAAACTCTTTTAAACTATTTTCGTAAATGAATGCCCTACGTCACAATACGAGTGTCGCACAAAATCAGTGAAAATGGCAGATCTATAAGCTCACAATGCCTTGCGATGTGAAGTGCTGTGGGCTTGTAAATTGGCTATTTTCACTACTTTGAGACATACAAGGTTTCCACAAGACGGCGACGAATCCACGATATATAATTTCTTTTGCATGCCGAACTTTCCATGTTTGTGTAAACATTTGTGTAAACACAAACATTGAAGATAAAAGTGAGGATAGAAAAGTGAAGATGCAAATTGTGATTGGCCAGAATGAGATGATGTATGATGATAAGAGAGCCCCTCACTTAACATGCATCATGTGATAATTGTAATGTCATGAGTTGGATGGACACCAGCTTATCTTTGTTGCATTCCCCTCTTTAGCTTTGTATGCCAGACAAGTGCAATGTTTGTTGAGGGCCAATACTGCTTACTGGAAGATTACTGTCCTCATTTTCTCGCTCTGACATCTTGAACTTGGATTTTGGAGATTTCGTCATTTCCAACAACACATGACCTGGGGTCAAAGCATTTACACGTCCTTTTCCAATTACTGTTTAATTGAGACATATGTGTGCAGAGAATAATTTGAGGAAAGCTGATTAAGCCCTTATTAATACTTCCTCATATGGCCATGACATGTTGCGAGCTTGCAATGCAGGCTACTATTTTCGTTACAGCACTGACAGCTCAGCTTTTTTAATAAAACAAATCTTGTATCAGTTGCCAGTGCCACCTGTTAACACTCTGAGCGGAGACGGAGATCTGCGCCCTATAAAATAATCCCGCTCGTCGCCAGGGACGGAGATTAATCAAAAGACGGAACATTATGCGTTTGATAACATACAGTAGCACACCAGTCTACAGCCTGGGAGCGTCGATAACATACAGTAGCACACCAGTCTACAGCCTGGGAGCGTCGATTGGGCAACATCCGATGTCATTTCCGTCAACCCGGCTGTCTCACCCGGGAGATGGTCCGCCCCTCCCACCCGCCCCCTAATTGTTTTAAAAATGCTACAATAATAGAAATGCACAAACTCGCAATATGTCGTCAACCCATTTGTGAGCTTGTACTGTAGATTGGCTATTTATGCTATTTGTCATACGATAAATGATGGCGTGGCTGAGGCCTGAACGACAACAGCCAGCGACGGGTTATATAGTGTCACACCAACCAACTGCTCAGGCTACATTAAAGTAGCAATTAAGTTAATTAGCTTGAAGTCTGTGTTTTCATTGATTGCATGTTTTTATATTTTTGGCATATTCATTGCTGATGAAGATGAATGCGTTGATTGCTGCTTTGCCTTTGACTTAATGAAATGTGACTGAATGAAGAATGTGTTTATGGATTATGTGTGGGTTTGCTCTGGCACATGTACCTTACCATTTAACATAGCTGCCTAAACCCCTTTAATATGGCGTCAAAATGATTTATTATTACAAACACATTATGTCAACTTAAAAACAAATGCACAGCCAAAGGGAAGTGCAGCTGAATGGTCCAAGAATAATGAGATGACAAATGCATTTCTTCAGGACATATTTTCTCATCAACTTTACATTACTCCCTCAGCAATGTAAAGAGAAGGAGAAGGCTATGTAGCCAAAATAATGAGAATATGCAATATTGCAATTTCCCTAAAGACTATAGTCTACGTCAGCCAGAGGAACACAAAGCGATAAGGAGAGGCGCTGACATGTTCATTGCTGGGTTTCGTATTCATGCTGAACCACTCACCTCTGCAGCACCCATAACAGGCATAACGCTCACTTTTTCCTAACCAAAATGTAAATGAGTGCATTAATTACCCATACTGCGGCAACACACTACCCCTCTCTCTCTCCTGCAACTGATCTCTCTCTGATGTTTTTTCTTTTCTTTTTTTGAACTTTGAAAGCTTTTGTGGATTAATACATGCTGCTTTCAGGGACACTGAATGATTCTGATGCCAACAGCAACACATTACAATTGGAAGGGAGAAAGGCTACTAAGACCCAGGCACGGGTGCTGGGACTCCACAGGCAATCTATCAACTGCCATGGATACTGCACTGTTTTGTTTTCGCTGCCGCTAAATGTTTCCGTTCCCTCTACCCAGTCTACCGGGTGAAAGTGGCTGTGGCAACACACGAGAGATTACGAGGGTCTCCGACTCTCCGTCCATCCAAACTGAAGAAGCATTCACCCTGTCCGCCGAGACTCGAGTGCGTTGTTTCTTGGGGGGCGGCAGGCGGCAGCGGTTTGAAATGATTACTCTTCATAATGCCTGAGCCCCGCCACCAGGCTTTAATGAATAACATAACATGGACTGAGTCCTTCCAGATGGTTGCAGATGAAATGGCACCCGTAGCATTTCTTCTCCAGCCCGTCGGGAGTGTAGTCATGCCAACACAGCGATGACGATGGCTATTATGCTCAGGCACTTTTGAGGTCCTGAAGGACTCTCACAATTTCCCAGAGTGATGTATTCCTTCCTGTATATCTCCACAGAGACCAGTGAAGTGCTTGTGATTTATTTTTTATTTTATTTTATTTTATTTTGTGACTTTGGTCACGATTCCATTTAAACCATTTAAGCCTATTTTATACTTTGTCGTACAAGGGTGTCACACAAAAATTGTGCCGTGACATGTTGACTGCTGTAATCGCTATCTTAAATATTTTATTAAAATCAATGATGTTTTTATAATCAATTTAAATTGAATCGGTTAACTGTTGCATCCCTACTGTACTGTACAAATTAGAATGCTCTGGCATTATTCGGGTCTATACAAGGAAAGTCAAGGGATGTGTGGGCCATGAGTCATGACACCATCGCTGAGCACTCTGTTCCAGCAGGGAAGGACAATACAAGCAAGAAACGTCCAGTCTGATGACGTACTGAACTTAATGAACAGTATGGGAAAAGTCAATATCGAGACGGCATCAAAACTAATATGTTTTGCCCTATTTTGCATACTTAAGTAGTGCAAAGGAAAATAATGCATCTCTTTATCGCTGCTGCCTCTCTGTGAACAGTTGAGTCGAGTAACGACTTGTGATGACTTTCAGATAAATCTGACAATTAGAGAGATCAAGTATCGAAGTTTGCCCGTCGGGCACATCGCCCAGGCTTGCGTTCCACTTCTGTTGCTGACATACTTGTACGTCTTCCTTCCTTCTTTCCTTCCTTCCTCCTCTCTGTCTGCAGGCATCATCTCGTGACACCGGCGAGGGGGGCGGGACCGGTGACGGAGCCCTTCCCTACCGCTGCCTGCCAGCCTACCGGGACGACAAACCTGTTCCCTGCCCTCTCCCCCCACCCCGTCCCGTGGCAGGATGGAGCCCCAGGCTGCCCAGGGGCTGCTGGGAGCAGGGGGGGATCATGGGATGATGATGCTGATGATGACACCCACGCTGGCGCCCAGCCCTCAGAGCGAGGCGGTGGCGCACGGGCTGAAGGAGCTGTCCCTCCATCCCACGCAGAACCTGCCCCCGCTGAATGAGCGCAAAAATGGTGAGGTGCCCCAACATGCTGTGTGATTAGGAATGCACGTTCTTTGTAGGACTTGTTTTTCATTGACAAATCGAGGCACTGTTCAGTGGTTAGATTTCACATTTTGTCGTTCTATGCTGTTGCAGCATCAGACACTTAAACCCTCTGGTCTTAGTGAACAACTGTACTCCAAAAATGGCAGATTTACAAGCTCAAAACGTACAGTAGATCAGTAGACCAGAATAGGCATGATGGGGTTCAAGTGGTTAACCCCTACGTATATACTTCATCATACGATATAAAATGTTGCCTACAATGACATTTCAAAAAACCTTATTTTGATGTCTATAAAGCCCACAATACTTGCCACAATATTCTCTGTAGCTGTGTAGCAGCCCAGGTTACTACAGTTAACCAGTGTCGTACAGTATTCTGACATCACTACAGTATAGTACCAGTAAGACGCCCTGAGGGCGAGTAGCGACCTCGCCCTAAAGGGCCTGGGTGACGGCAGACTGCTGGGCGAGCGCTGACGCTTTGGCATGGGGGGTCAGATCAACATGGAATGAATTCTGTACTGGCCATACAGTATATGGAGCGTGTCTTGAGTGTACAGGGTTTGATGAGGTCAGATCAACATATGGAATGTCAGAACAGGTCAGCTCCATATGGAGATCTAAGGGTGGCAGTGTCTTGAGTGTACAGGGTTTGATGAGGGCCCAGGTAGGGCCGGGCCTTAATTTTCGGGCCTGTTGAGAACTCTACTAATAACTTTGGGGCGGGTCCGTCTAGAGTTTGAATGGACAGGTATCAATCAATTGGGAGACATCAAAGTGGAAGGACAGGTGGGGGTCCGATCGACATATGCCGGAATGTCAGAACAGGTCAGCTCCATATATGGAGATCTAAGGGTTTGAGGTTTTTGAGGTTAGATGTAGAGTTGCTGGCCGACTCCATAAATGCAGATCTAGGTGATGATCCAATCTTCTCCATATATGGCTATGCAGGGTTTGATGAGGTCAGTGTCGTGATCTTCATATATGGAGACGGCCACATATGGTGGCATGACGTGTCACGAGGCATGGTGTCACGAGGCGTGACCATATACGACTTCATAGTAAACTGTGACTTGCGGTCACAACAAACTTCTTCATAGGTAGCTGCAGATTGCACAACACAGAAAGAATGTGAAGGACGTCACCCAACCAACACACAAACTATATTTGGATGTTGAACTTCCTTCAGCTTCCTTTGCATTGGTCCTGTGGTCTACAGCTTCTTCTGTGTAAATATACAGTACTACATGTGCGTCTCTTTAATGAGAACCTTGTCCACAATGCATGCTGGTCTATGTTGAGGCACTGTCGGTAAAGCTCTGTGAGAAGAACTCAGACTTCTCCATTGATATACAGTAGTACACAGTGAGGATGTTACTGCATTGTAGTCAGTAATAATTGCACATCCACAAATAAGTGGCGATTTTCTCATCATCGTCCTCTTGTGAAAATGATCTCGTATAGGACCAATAAGACCTTAATAGCCTCACCGATTGTTTTTCTCTCGATTGGCCGATCCCGTTCTTGTGCGTAAGGGGAAAAAATATTTCCAAAATTATTATATGTCAAAACCCACGTCAAAACTGTGTGTGGGGAGGGAGGGGAAAATGTGAAACATGCAAAACTATATAATACTATATTTGATTGACTTTTATACCACTTAAATGGTATAAACGATCGGTTTCTCCAGATCGCATAAATTGGCAATCACCGATCGAGTCACGATCAGTTGGTACTGATGTGTTTTGTCTATTGTCAAGATACAAAAGGTTAAATGTCTCAATAGGACTAAATTGGGATTATTGGGATTGATCAAAATCATGCAGTTCCGGTACACTTCCACATGCACTGCACACACATTTAATCAATGCATAGCCAATTTATTTCCTCAGTCAAACATACACAAAGAAGACATGTACTAACTACCTCAATACAACCAGCCAACCAACCACTCAAACTGCAGACCTCCAAAACAGAACCCTCAAGCTCAGATACCCCCCCCCCCCACACACACACACACACACACACACACACACAGTATGCAACACACTCGGAAATTATAAGCCTGCCGTTATGTCGTTATGGCTTTGCACGCTAGCTGCCCAATGTGCCCATTAGTCACATCACATTGTCGTCGTTTTGGCAGCCTCACGGGTCAGGCCGAGACACTGATGGATGAACAGCGATGAATAGCAGGGCTTTAGACCTGCCACAGGGGTTGCCAGGTCCTAATTACAGCTTAGATGAACTTGGGAGATCAGATCACTGATTTAGCTTTGTACAACCACTGTGATATTGATCAACGCCGGGGGAATGTCCCAGGCTCCCAGCTCCTTTTGTAGGCAGTCAGCAACGGTGATTAAGACCGTGAGATTTGGCTAGTTTGATGTGTAGAGTACATTCTCCACATGATGTCTTATTTTAATGGATTTTACCTTTTATATGACTGACAAAGCACAATTATAAAAAAGTTCTGTCTAATGTTTCTTGGTTGTCCACCCATCCATCCATCTTCAACCGCTTATCCGTAGTCAGCACCAGAGAGCTCCAGACTTCCCTCTCCAGAGCAACATTAGTAACTTCCTCCTTGGGGATCTCGAGGCGTTCCAAGGCCAGTGTGGAGATGTAATCCCTCCATCTGGTCCTTGGTCTGCCCGGGGGTCTCCTTGTACTTTTCTTAACCGAATCTATGCTAATCCCGTGATTTTCCGGGATTCGTGCTTGCAATCTCCTTTGCCAACACGAGAAGTCTCGGGTTTGTTTAATGTAATTTAATCCAGAATTAATAGTATTTTATTTGCCGTTTTTTGCATCCATTGTTAGCCTTCTGTGGCTCCCATGGTGTGTAGTCTCACGTTACCAGACAGTGGCCTTGTGGTTAGAGTGTCCGCCCTGAAACTAGGAGGTCGAGGTTCGATCCCCGGCCGGGTCATACCAAAGACTGTAAAAATGGGACCCAATGCCTCCCTGCTTGGCACTCAGCATCAAAGGGTTGGATTGGGCGGTCAAATCTACTAATCAAATGAGCGCGGCACGGCTGCAGCTCACCGCTCCTTGGCTGCGGCTCACTGCTCCAAGAGATGGGTCAAATGCGGAGAACAAATTTCACTGCGGTAACGTGTGTGACAAATCGTTTGACTTTGTTACCACCTATGGTAACGGGAGGAAATGTGTTTAACCTGTTTTTTAACCTGCCATCCATATTTTGGGCATGTCGTTGTCATGTCAAACATAGCTAAAATCCACAAGCTTGGAGCATTGCGACATGGCTATTTTCAAGAAATAATATGAATAAATAAAAAAAGAGCATCCTTTTGCAGGTTCTAGAGTCTCTAGAGAGTACTGTATACGCACCTTTTTCTTTGATTTGATATCATAGATCCCCTTCTCAAGAAATTATTATAAAATTGGGATAATATTTGGTGGTTAATATTTCGCCAATGCCAAGTAGCTGTGGAATGTGACCCAGATGTAAAATTTGACAATGGCACACGGACAGTGTCAGGGAGCTTGCCATGGTAGTTCTGTTGTGTGTGTCATATACTGTAACTGTGTCTATTTTTGCAGCAGTGTTTTGATCTGGACAGTTGATGGTTTTGGTGTTGAAATGAGAAGTTTTAGTTTCCTAATTGTCGATAATGATCGCATATCTTGTTGTTAGTGTATATTGTTATAGTATATTATGGGCTTTCATTCAAAATTATTGTCTTACTCCTGCCAAATGGAAACATCATACAATAAGGCAGTCCAACAGGTCACTGTTGTGATTCAGGAGAGCACTACCTTGCCAAAACGGACTACTTCCAGTATGGGCCTGCATTTGTATATTAGACAGGAGATGATCTAGAAGTAAAACTTTACAGACTAATCTGTCTGTCTGACAGTGGAAAACCTGTGTGGAATGACAACAGTAGCAGAGCTCTGTCATCATCATCATATTTGCTGCACTCATTTCCCCTCCAGGGATACACACACACACACACACACACACACATGCATACCTAATATTTTCCTACCCAGTAAGCCTCCTCAGTCCTTTTGCCAACTGCAGAATTCCTCCAGTCGTATTGCGTTGTAACACTCAGGTGACTGGAGGCCACAATCATGAACACAACTCGCAGCCTTGGACCTCGACCAAGTCACCCGTCTGGAGCAAGGCTCTGCCACGGGAGGGGGGAGGGGGAGGGGGGAGGGGAGGGGAGGGGGGAGGGGAAACAACATGGAGTTTATGGGGAAACTGAGGTGTTCGGGTGGGACTGTAATTGGGGTAAGTAAGTGCCACTAACTACCAGTTAGTGCTGTTTCTCTGTAGTGCTGTTTCTCTGTAGTTTAATGGATTTAAAAAAAAAAATAATATATAAAATTTCCCTCAGAAGGCCAGTAGCTTGAATCAAGTGTGAATGAAAATCTAGAGAATAAAAGAGAGGCCAGGCAGTATCGCAGTCATGCCATCCTAGGCTAATGCCTCCACTGTTGTCCATACCCTGTAGGCTAACTTGTAAGCTTGTAGGGAAACTGGTGTTGTAATAGAGAGGAAGGTCAGTCTCTGTCAGAATGTCTCACCTTCACACAAACACCACAAGCTGAACTGCTGTGAGGTCACCGATCTTGCGCGCGCGCGTGCGTGCGTGCGTGAGTGAGAGAAAAATCAACACCAGCCAGTTGCTGGTAAATGTTTGACAATGCCTGTTAGTTATAAATGATATATATAATATAGTAATTATAACTGACATAAATATGACATTTGTGATTTGTTATTGGAATTCTTCCTTTACTCTAGCCTGGTAACATACTGGGGCTGGTGAATTTGTCGAATATCATTTCAACAGGCACATTATTATTGCCACATTTGCCATCAGTTCTGACTTGGACATCTTACCTTTACCTTGGGGGTTACTTGCTGGAGCTGGAACAGTTCCTCTGGATGTAACATAGAAACAGACAAACTGTTACAATAATTGCAACACTGCAAATCTGCAGCGTGGTCTTGCTCATGAACATTTGGACACAAGCCAGGAAGTCAGTGAGTTTAATTAACGACAGTGTCACGTTTATAGCAGCAAAAATGCTGAAAAGCAAGGTTGGACATAAGAAAAATACTAAAACATGCTGTGTGAGACGACAGGCTTTTACAATTTGTATAATGATCCCTGAGGGGAAATTACATCTCTGCATTTGACCCATACTAGTAGAAGGAGCTCCATGTGAGCACACAGGAGCAATTAGGGGTTCCCTGTCCTGCTCAGGGACATATCTACACGAAGTCAGGAAGAGCCAGGGATCCTATTTGCAGATGGCCACTCTAGCCACTGCCACGCCTCATAAGTGATGCTAAAACTGCTGCCAAATTCAAATATTTTCTAGTTTCTCTGCTCGCTGGGCATCTGTTTTACTACAGTGGAACCTTCCACAGAGGGGAGCACAAAGTGTGAACATGATGACTGATGAGTGTTGGGAGATTGCTTCATCACACGTTAATTAAACACCTTTTGTAAAGGAATGTTGGCCAAATAACGTCACTTAAAAACTGTGGGTCGTAGATGTTGACGCATTTATGCGCTTGGAAAATCTCTAAAAGCACGACGGCCCTAATATCACCCATTTCAAACTGGCTGAATATAAGTCAGGGAGGTAGTAGAAAGGCTACAAGAGAAGTGAAACTGTGAAAGGGGAGGGCAGTTGTGGCTGGCTGCTTGATAGAAAAACAAGAAGCAGTGGTGAAAGACAAACAGAGGGAGTGATAGACGGACTGCGAGAGGGAGAGAGAAGGGACAGGCTTAGCACGTGCAGTGCTCTGGGTATTTAGGAACACTCGGGGGGCTTTGTATCCCTGCGGATTCTCTCGCTGCAGCTCCACCAGTGGACATGCTGAGGTTGTGGAACAGTAGCCGGTTCCGTGGGGACTTCCCTGAGCTGGAGACTGTCTGATGGTCCAGTTATTGTGGAATATTGTCGACTATTGTTCCATGTAGGAAGTAGGAACTAATGTGGTGATTCTGGGTGGTTCCCTGAGACTTGGACTATGGCCTTTATGGAGGTGGAGAACCCTGTTGACTGTCACGACAGATTCCGTGCAGGTGAGGCCTGACTGTGACTCGTCAGTGGAAATTGGGTTGATTTTTCAGAACGTTCACGGCCATCACAAAAAGAAAAAGCGTGATCAAAACATTTAGAAGAATAGGCTTTAAGTGCATTTATTTCTAGGGAATAAGTCCTGTATAGCATTGCACAGATGTTTAGCTAAGCAAAGTTATGGTCCAATATTAATATTTACACAAAAGTAACGGGTGATTATTATTTTATTTATTGCGCTTTTACAGAGGAAGAATGTTAGTCTTGAATATTGTGACTGATCAGTTGAGTTGACCATAGGAATATGTGTTTATCTGACCTCTGGCAATGTGCTTATTCAGCACCATGGTGGTGTGACAACATACACATTCACTTTATACAATAATATTATATTAAGTGAAGTGAAAAGTGAAAGCTTATATTATAAGCTGCAGTAAAAAAGAGAAGATAAAAGATGTTATTTGCTGAAATGACATGTTTAATCAAAATGAATCCGTTTTTAATAAGCTACAGCTCTCGCTATCATTCTCTCTACCAGTTGAGAAAAGTAGTGCATTAGCAGTGCAGTGCTTCCCCTTCCATTGCCTTGTCTTGCCTATTGCCCCCCAAAATCAGGTCAAGTCAATTGAATTGTATTGCCAAAATTTGTAAACTGCTCTTCACAGATTTCATGCACAGGATTTTGCATAACCATGAACCCAGCACGGACAGGACCTCACAAGTATAGTACATTATGCAATTAAAAGATTCAGATCGTAGTCATATAGGATGTCAATTTTCCTGTGACTTTCAAATTGCACAGTCTTTCACTGTTTTATCCTTATAATAATAATAATAATAATAATAATAATACAACATACGTTTTATATAGCGCTTTTCTGGGTACCCAAAGTTCGCTTTACAAACATTTTTATTAGAGAAAAAAAAACTAGTTAAAAAGGTTTAAAAGGTTAAAAACTAGGAATCAAAATAAAAAAAGGACAAACAAGAAGGGTGTGTGTGTGTGTGGGGGGGGGGGGGGTTATGTAGGGAAAGCCAGTTTGAAAAGGTGGGTTTTGAGTGTGCTTTTGAACATTTCGAAGGTGGGGGCAGTAACTCTTCTGTTGTGATTTTGTTTTCAACCCTCATGTGCAACCAAAATTCCCCCTAATACAGATGTGTCTGTGGTATTGTGGTGTAGTAATATAATATTGCTTTTGCTGGAAGCTTTTATCCAAATTGCTTTACAGTACGATGAGTGCATGCATTTGTATCAAGGTCCAACTCAATGGGAGAGGAACCATGTCTATCCTTTAAGGTCCAACTCAATGGGAGAGGAACCATGTCTATCCTTTAAGGTCCAACTCAATGGGAGAGGAACCATGTCTATCCTTTAAGGTCCAACTCAATGGGAGAGGAACCATGTCTATCCTTTAAGGTCCAACTCAATGGGAGAGGAACCATGTCTATCCTTTAAGGTCCAACTCAATGGGAGAGGAACCATGTCTATCCTTTAAGGTCCAACTCAATGGGGGAGGAACCATGTCTATCCTTTAAGGTCCAACTCAATGGGAGAGGAACCATGTCTATCCTTTCCTCATACACTGGCAATTGTTTGGGGACAAATTGGACAGCAAATGTGTGTTGTTTTCACTCAAACCCATGCACCAGTTTAGCCTGTATAATATAATTATATAATTAGGAATATAGTGCTTGCACACGTCATTGATTAAGCAAAACCCTGCTTAGAATTGGCCAAGTGGCCTGTCCTCAGCAGGACCTTTCATCTGGGCTTGGAAGAAACATATTTAATACAAATATTAATACAAGTAGCTTCAACTATTTTTGCCAGATGTTGGATAAGTTTTGCTGGACATATCCTGCTGGATTTCTTTTGGTAACTAAGCAGACCATTACATAAGCCTACATACACAAATTTCCAGTGGATTAAAAGATTATTTAAAAAAAAAAAGGTTACCCTTTGAATAAAAAGTAGGCCAAGATGACAGCAATAGCAGCAGCAGCAGCATATTATTTAATATATTTACACAACCAACGGACAAATCCAGCTGTCAAAACTTACATTACATCATCATGGGTTTCAATTGGTTCTTCGCTCATTGGTGCTCATACTCAATGACTCTTACTTTGTCTTCATTCTTCCATGTTCTCTGTACTGTCACTCTGAACAACTCGTGGTATTGATTGAGTGTGTTTACTTACTTGCACTTAACACTGTCTATAATCACTGTATTGGACTTACACTATGTGACCAAAAGACTATGAGTGATTTTAATTGCTGTTCTTTTTTTCCTGTTAATGGAAATAGTAATGTTACAACAGCTATATGCCATTCTAGACAATTGTGTGCATCCAATTGTTTGGCAACAGTCCCCTGTGCCCACACTCCCCCATATATATATATATATATATATATATATATATATATATATATAATATACATATATTTTGGTTTTTTTACTTTATAAAAAAAATTGTCAGTGTGCAGGCTTTTTCTGTTCATTCTGGTCACAGGGGGATTCATTCGGGAAAAAAGGAAATGGCCTTCCGGCAAACAGTTCCAAGAAAGAGGAAGCACACAATTGTCTAGAATGTCATAGCTGTAGCATGAATATTTTCATTTACTGGAACAAAGGGCAGTAATTTGGAACACCAATTCGAAAGGGACTTTTGGTCATACAGTACAGTGAGTAGTACACAGTACAGTATGTAGTTTACACAGTTTAAA
The DNA here is from genome assembly GCF_951216825.1 of Electrona antarctica. Taxonomy (NCBI): domain Eukaryota; kingdom Metazoa; phylum Chordata; class Actinopteri; order Myctophiformes; family Myctophidae; genus Electrona; species Electrona antarctica. Next base: position 26,224,560 of record NC_136805.1, read on the forward strand.
ACACACATTCCCCAAATGATCACAAAGCGGATGTGACATCTGTTGTTTAGATCAGATGAGATGAAAAATGTCGGTAGCGTTTAGTCAAATGTTTGTTGTTTTGTGGTAAAGGTTATCGCATTGACTCAGGTTGAGGTGTTTCCTTTGTCTTGCATAACAGGAGCTATACTATAAGTATTAATCCTGCCAAGAAAGGTTTGCTAGTTTGCTACTCATTTCTGTTATTATACTTCTATGATTGTACCTATGATACCAACTAAATCTTAATAGTAGTCTTCAAGGGACAAGAAGGTGGCCACACAGTCGCACACACTGGTAGCCAAAGTACCAATACTTGATTTATAGGACGCCGAGTACAGAAACCAACATTTCGGGAGTTAACTGCCCTCTTCAGGGAAGACGAAGGCAGTTGACTGCGAAAACGTTTGTCTCTGTTAACTGCCCGAAACGTTGGTTTCTGTATTCTGCATCCTATAAATAAATAATTGACACTTTGGCTACCAGTATGTGTGGCCACCACCTTGTCCCTTGAAGATTCAGTTTACTCTCCTGTGGACCGGCAGAACTACTAAATGGACTTTGGTGTGAGTAGCATCTTTGTGCACAGTGTTTGACCAACTAAATCTTAACACACTCTTTCTGTCTCTCTCCCTCCCTCCTCCAGTTCTGCAGTTAAGGCTGCAACAAAGGCGTACCAGAGAGCAACTGGTGGACCAAGGCATAATGCCACGTAAGTGCCAGACCATCACACACATACACAACAGCTTACCTAACTTCTTAACACCATTTTCTTGTGGGAGATATTTTCTCAAGCCCCAATCTAGTCTTGCAGAGAACATTAATTATCTTCTCATCTTTTTTATGATTTTGCAGCTGCTGTTTTTCGTTTTGTCCATTGCTTCTATGTTTTATTCTAAATAAACTAGCCGAAGTGAGATTAGCGTGGGTTTACAACACCAACAAAACAATACCCAGTTGAGTTCATACCGTTTGGTGCGATAAGATTATTCGATAAACAAACACATTGTGTTTGATAGGACAATGTTTACAGTATGTTTGTGTTCACGTAACTGGTCTGTCTTTCTGCTGCAGCTTTAAAGAGTCCGGCAGTTTTCCATGGGCAGATACGCAGCTTGGAGAGAGCCAGGGTAAGACATTCAGCATTTATTTAACCACCTAAACCCTCAATTATCAATTAGCGATAATAGCCGATCTAGAAGCTTGTTGTGAGTTGTGACACATTGTGTAGATTGGTTATTTTGCGTATTTTTGCCAAATGTTAGCACATTTGCCAAATATCCATTTATTATGACATGCCCAGAATAGGGTTCATAATAATACTTACTATAGAAGTTATTGAATTGTTGAGGTGTCAGACAGAGAAAAAGAGAAGTATGGTCAAAAACAAACACTCAAAGCCTTTATGCAAGCAGAAGCAGAACTTTCATTGTATTCTTTCAAAGCAATGCCTTCACATGCCCATGGTTTCAAGACCAGTGTTTTTTTCGTTTTATTGCAGTGAAAGGAAATATCCTTGCCATCAAGGTTATGTGATTCAGGTGTTGATGGGAGACATATGGGAGGCTGATGTAGTTTTCTCTGAGCATGCTGTTTCTATTGTCTGTTGCTTTAGACGGAGAACTTCCTGAAACATAAGATCCGCAGTCGTCCAGAACGAGCAGAGCTGATCAGGATGCACATCCTCCAAGGTACTGGTCTGACATTTGTCTTTATTTACTCGATCCACCTGTTTAAATAGCACTCACCTTGCCCCCTTTAAAACCCTGAATTATACAGGAGTCCAGAGACTTTTAACACCTTGCCTTGCTGTTACATTAGTATTAAAGAGGAAATGTGATGCCTACCCTTAAAGCCCCACACTAGGAAAAGGACGAGTGGGGCAGCTTGGGAGCTGAAAAATTACTCCCACCCACTTTTGCTACAAAAGTGAATGAAATACGTTGTAGCACCAGAATAGAGACACATAATAATCAATACAATAATCCAAACTATCGATAATTACTTAAGACAGTATCTTACTTAGTATCTGTGGGTACATTTATTTATTATGCACCCACAATTGTATCATGCAGATTAGTCATATTATGCACTTTATGCTCTTTTCTCTCTATCCTATTTATTTTGCAATGATGAGCCTGCACAACCAAGAGTTTCACCCACCTTACTTGTATCGTGATGTGACAATAAAGGTTGAGTATCTTGTGTTTGTTTCGACCAGAGACGGGAGCAGAGCCCTCGTTGCAGGCTACCCAGATGAGGTTGAAGAGGGCTCGGCTGGCTGACAACCTGAACGAGAAGTTAGCCCAGCGGCCCGGTCCCTTGGAGCTGGTGGAGAAGAACATCCTGCCTGTAGACTCCACCCTCAAAGAGGCCATTATTGGTGAGGGACACGGGACAATATACATGCACGGAAGATTTATTTACGGTTGATTTTGTTCATGCATGGGTATGAGACACTGGAGCTAAAGCATGTAGAAATCAATCACAACTACCCCTACAAAAAAACTGATGTTTTATACATACTAGGTACGGTATTTAGTACATACTGTACTAGTTGTGACAACGGATTAATAACATACAAAATGTTGACAGTTGAAGGTGATGAGATGGAGACAAAAACTATATTATATGATCATGTCTGACCCCCCCCTGCTCTGTCTACCATCTGTGTTGTCCCAGGCCAGGTGAACTACCCCAAGGTGTTTGACGAGGACAGTTGTGACCCCCTGTCCCCAGAGCAGCCTGCCAGCCAGGAGTCCCAGACCTCGACTCCCTCGCCTGCGGAGAGCAGGACACCGGAGACCCCCTCCTCAGCGACCACCCTGACTCCTCCAGCAATCCCACACACCCCAGTACAGGTAATACAGATGTGCTGCCTGAGAGCAGCACCTTGAACAAAATGTTCACAGTCGTGTACAGTTGCAAGTAAACACAGTCCAAAAGTCCACATTATTTTTCATGGTAGAGCACCCAGGCTAAGTTTAGAATCACACCTGCTACGTCATCACGTAGCAGTATTGACAGTATTGATTGAATCACGTATTGACATAGATATTTGTGATGAATAATTGTGAACGCATACAGTAATCTCGCAAAAGAGCAAAATTTCATTAGTTGTGGTAAAAAGAGATCACAAGATGCAAATACATTGTATTTATTCACAGACTTAAAAGTGTTATGTAACCTGGCTTTTCAGACACTACCAGTCACTACGCAAGGAGCTGCTGACTTCCTGAAAGTCCTCTGCACCAATGAGCAGCCAGTGAGTCGCCCAGTTGCTGCCCCTGTTCAGCCAATCACCACGGTTGCTCCCTCAAAACCTGGCCCGATATTGGTGAAAGTAAGGATTTTCTTTCATCATCAAACCATAATATAACCACTAAATTGATCAATAACTAAATGCTGTTATTTGGGAGAAAGGTTGCATTAATTATTTTAGATTACTTTGGCTGAAACCTGAAAAGAGAATGTCAATAGAGCGTCGCAGTCCCGCCCCCTTTCCAGACCCGGAAAAAAAATCCCCGTTCATTTTCCTCATAGACTTTTCAAAAAGTATTTATTTAAAGACATTTACGCTGCGGACAAAGCCAACTTGATTTGTGACAAATCATGACAATGTATTGGGCCCAATGTATTGGGCCGATCAAATAATTAGAAAGAAGAAGAAAAAGGCAGGTTACAACACTTTTTGTTTTGTTTTTCTTCTTACAAATCAACATATATTGAAGGACAGCAATATATGGCAACTTGAGGTACTCTTCTTTACTTTTAAATCACAACACGAAAATTTGATATCATAGGGGAGCAAAAAACGCTGAAAATGTGGGTATTATTTAAAAAATATTCCTAAAAAAAAACATAATGGAGCTGGGAACTTCTCCTTTGGTCCACCCATTCCTGGGACAAAAGCCCATTGTGGGTGTATGGGATTTTTCACTACCTGCCTGTAGAAGAAAACATGGATGTGGACATGAAAGGGCCTGAAAGACCCACCCACCTCAGATTTTTCTCTATCACTAAACGTGGGTGATATTCACCCGAACACCTGCCTGTAGAAGAAAACATGGATGTGGACATGAAAGGGCCTGAACGACCCACCCACCTCAGACATCAGCAACATTATATATTATATAAGTTACACAAATATAGTTGTCCGGGTGAAAATCACCCAGGTTTAGTGTTCTAGGGTTAAGTAAAAACAATGTCCTCTTTTCTCCCAACTCCTCTTTCCACGTCCGCCACAGCAAAGCCAGCCCAAACACCCATCGGAGAAGAGCCGGAGCAAGAAGGGAAAGGAGCCCAAGCCCAGGGTGAAGAAGTTGAAGTACCATCAGTATGTTCCACCAGACCAGAAGATAGATGTCAGCGAGGCTCAAATGGACTCGTCCTACGCTAGACTACTGCAGCAACAGCAGCTGTTCCTTCAGCTGCAGATCCTGAGCCAGCAACAACAGCATTACAACTACCAGACTATACTACCTGCACCTATAAAGTATGTCAACTCTTTAAAGCATTGATCATTACACCACAACTGAACCTACATTTTCGAAACGTATGTCTGAACAGAACTATCTGTAATCTCTACACTACTTCTGGTATGGCGATGTTGACTAGACTGTTGGCAGAAAATGGCTTCTGCCTTACCTTCGAAACGCCATATTGGCTTTGATTGGATTTGAAACAGTTAACGGCCTCCATGACTCCACATAATGTTTTCCTCTGTTCCAGAACAAAGCGGACCAAAACAACAAAATATTGTTTTCAGCAATCCCGAGGGCCATTGGCTAGTAGTTTCCAATAACAACGGTCTGTCAAAACATATTGATATCTGACAGGATGTTTTGAACGAACACCGGTCATGGCCAGGCTGCCTTTGAACCAGTGCTGTGGTTCCATTGACTACCTCTGCCAATGAGACACGAAGTGAAGGATAGAGGACAGTTTGTTCATATTGAGAGAGGAGGGGTTTTTTCTCCTACTTTTCTCTACTCTCTGTTTTAGTCTACTTTAATTAGTCTTTTGCCTTCTATCCCTCTTCATCTCCTGTCTCTTTCTCTCTGTCTCACCCAAATTAAGTTGTTGAGCAACTAAGGCTTGTAATAATCTGAAACTTCCCAGGCTGTTGTATGTACTGTAATCCAATGCCAAACTAGTCGCCCATTTACCAACTCGCCCCGGGCGTACAGCCGGCGGAACTGCTCAGCCTTCCTAAAGTAACCTAAGTAAATTATGCTTAAACGATAAACCTAACCTTGATCTCAGTAAAACTATGCCTAAACCTAACCCTATTCCTAAACTTAACCCCAGTAAAACTATGCCTAAACCTAACCCTATTCCTAAACTTAACCCCAGTAAAACTACGCCTAACCCTAAACTTATTTGTAACCTTATTCTCAGTAAAACAAAATAAAGAATACAAGAACCGGCGCACCGGAGCGGTCGGCATGAGGTCGGTGGAAAAGAACGAGGGCGAGATGGATTATGGGCGACGGTACCTGATACCCTGTAATTACTCTCATCTCTTGACATCTCTTGTTCTCTCTCTCTCTTTCTGTCTTTCTGTCTTTCCATGTCTTCTTCTCCCTCCCTCCACATTTCTTATTCCCTTCTTTCCAATATATCACTTTAATTTCCTCCCTTTCTTTATACCCCCTTCCTGCTCACTGTCTCTGATCTCCCCTCTACTTCTCCTCGTTTGCATCTTCTGTTTTACTCATCCTCTCTCTCCCTCCGTCACTGCAGGGCAGAGGCCCAGAGCCCCGGTGCCAACGGCCTGCCAACCTCCATCATGGTTTCCCTGCCGACTGCACCTCCTCCGCCCTCCACTCCGGTCCAGCAGCGGCCCAGCAGCACCTCCTCCCTGTCCAACCGCAAGCCGGGCATCCTGCCTGCCAACCTGGAGGAGATGAAGGTATCAAGACATCATCATGCTTTTGCTGTGCAAATACTGTATTTAGCTGGTTCCCCAAACATTGTAGCTCGATACCCAAAAGAGAGGTGTGTGTGTGTGTGTGTGTGTGTGTGTGTGTGTGTGTGTGTGTGTGTGTGTGTGTGTGTGTGTGTGTGTGTGTGTGTGTGTGTGTGTGTGTGTGTGTGTGTGTGTGTGTGTGTGTGTGTGTGTGTGTGTGTGTGTGTGTGTGTGTGTGTGTGTGTGTGTGTGTGTGTTCGCTCTGAAATGACATGAAGCCAGGATAATGGCTGGGGCTGCTATTGTTGTCATTCCACACAATGTTTCCACTGTGGGCCTGTGAAGTTTCACTGTGCTGTGAAGACTCAGTGTGTAGGGGAAGAAACCATACTGTGGTGAACAGCTTCAACTTTATGCCATTGATAGGCCCCAAAGATTATTTTATTTCCTAATCTTTACTAAGATATATGGTCATATGAGACAGCATAGTTATTATGGTTATGGTGGGGTTTGACCATGGCCGCGGGAAGATATTTACAGTAGGAGGTGCTGAACCTTCAGTAGGGGGTGCGCGCGCGTGCACGCGCCTTGCCTCGTGCACGCTCATTTTCACACAGAAAAGTGGCTTATACTTAACCTCAACACACGCATGAGCAAACTGACACTGTGCACTTCATGAAGACATACAATATGTATTGTAATGAATCTGTACTTTAAGGTTTACTGCCTGCTTTTCAAATTAGTTTTTGTGGTGAAATAGGTACTCAAATAATATTCCTGCTTGACATTAAACTCGCTGAAACAAACTGCTGTCTCTGGCTTAACCTCTATCTATAGCATCATTAGAAAGGGCTGATTGTAAAGACTGGTGAGTCATTTGATGTCTTCTGTTCCAGGTGGCTGAGTTAAAAATGGAGCTGAAACTTCGCGGCCTCCCCGTGTCGGGAACTAAAACCGAACTGATGGAGAAACTAAAACCCTTCCAGGAAAACCCCAACACCCCTTCCAAAGTCTCCGCTGTCCCCATGGAGGTCACCCCGGAGATCACGAGCTCCACCCCTCCGGTCTCCCCCTTCCCCGCCAGCTCCTCCTCCACTCCAGTCCCGCAGGACGTGGGCATGTTCGAGGCCCTGCCTCCGGACCTTCAGATGGTGATCCTGGGTCGTGTGGAGGCCGGATCCTCCCCGCTGGCGGCCTCGCAGGGCCGGGTCCCGGAGGAGAAGGACAGGAGGCTGCACGAGAAGGAGCGCCAGATTGAGGAGCTGATGAGGAAGCTGGAGCAGGAACAGCGGCTGGTGGAGGATCTCAAGATGCAACTGGAGGTGGAGAAGAGAGGCCAGGGAGTGGCCAGCTCTGACCTTGTCCCCACCTCTGTGCCCTCCGCCATGAACTCGAGCCTGGTTAAATCGGAGGGCAGGGTTTTGTCAAACTGTTCCTTCGTTGCCTCTCCCATCCCTACCTCTCTCCAAGCCCCGCAGGCTCTGAAGCTGGAGGATGTGACTGTATCTTCTGCCAAACCAGCCCGACCTCAACCCCAGTCCCAGCAACAACAGACGCAAATGATCCCCCAGGTTCAGCAGCAACCGTCAGCCCAGCTACTCCCCCAGCCCCAGGCCCAGAGAACGTCCCACATCTCACAGCGGGTCTCCCAGGCTCAGCTAAGCCCCAACCTCCAGGCTCGCCCTCAGCAGGCCCAACAGGCAGCACCCAGCCTGCAGCAGTTCTTCATCAGCCACCAGGGTGGCGTGTCCCAGGTACTGGGTCAGCCACAGACCCTGTTTACCAGCACGGGTCAAACCCAGACGCTGCTGACCACAGCTGGCCAGTCCACGACACAGATCTTGCTCCCTGTGTCACTGCCCAGCAGTGCCACCACCATCCAGCGGCCCACCACCACCGTCAAACTGCAGGTACAATATACCATAGGATTATCATTGTATACCCATATCATATCAATATACCATAGGATTATCATTGTATACCCATATCATATCAATATACCATAGGATTATCATTGTATACCCATATCATATCAATATACCATAGGATTATAATTGTATACCCATATCATTTTCTCAAAGCATCTAATTCTGACTTTGGGGTGCTTGATTTTTTTTAAAGAAATCCCTCAAATTAGATGAGACTTGAATGATCGATTTGTGTAGTGCAGTGATGCTCAATCTTTTTAATTTCAAGCATTCCCAGTTTGATGTGCATTATGCCACAGGCCCATTTGGTAGCATTGGTCTCCGAGACCGTAATTCACTGTGTAATTTTCTCAAAGTTAATTTATCTTGTACACATTTTAGTTCCATGTACACTTGGAGTCCCATGAGGAATTGGATTGATTGATTGAATATTTTAGTGGCAATTTAAAAGTACAGCAGTATGATACAAAAGCCAAATGGATTAACCACAAAGAAATCGAGCACCCAGCCATTGCGACGGCAAAGCCTGGGAAAAAGAAAACGACGTGTTTTTATTTACGCATCTTAAATTGCCTTGCTTGTACAGTTTGGCTTACTTAACTGTGAAGCGCCAGAAATAGGCGTCTGAAACAGAGGGTTTAACCACTGGATTGTGTTCTCTTTCCTCCCCTGAATGTGAATGTCAGCCGATGCTGCAGGCCACAGTGTCCAGCCCTGCCCAGGGCCTGGCCCAGCTACAAAGCACCACCATGGACACGACACCCAGCCAGCAGCTGGCCAACCACAACCACATGTTACAGGTCAGACACAGCACCGGTGCACTGGCAGACCTCTGTGACCAGTATTGGCGTGTCTCTTGCTTTAGCTAGCAGCCATATGACTTTTGCAGGATATGACTTTTGTTCATGCATAATGTGCACACTTGACTGATTTCAGTGAACTGTGCTCTTTATACTCAAATATACAGTTAGAGTAACAGTATGTCCCACATCAACAATCATCAAAACGAGATGCTGCAACAAGAGGTTTATCCTCCATTCATTTTGTTTTGTTTTGTTTTTGAAAAACTGATACCTTTAACTACTTTGTCTTGTCCCTACAGACCCTGACAGTGCACACTAATACTAGCTCGGAGAACCAGAGCAGGTCTGACTTGAATCCCCAGTCCTTCCTGAGCAGTTCCCCAGAAAACAGACTCTCTCCGCGGGCTTCACCCAACCACTGTACCATCTCCAACGGCCCGCTCAGAAAGGTAGGGCTCACAACGCATCATATTGTGTATTATCTTCTTTCTGTACATGGATGGCCTCTGCCACTCTGGTTGGCACTGAAAGAACGACTAGTACTGTAGTACTAGAGTACTGTAAAAGGAATGTTGCGGTATCTATGTATTATGTTTTATTCTCTTGCAACTTCGTGTTAGGGTTTTAATGGCTCTCGTGTTTTCTCGCATCTGTCAAACTTTCTGTGCCTTACTTTTTCTCCCCCCTCTCTCTCTCTCCCTCTCTCTCTCTCCCACAGTGTCCCTCTCCAACTCAGCCTGCCTTCATCATCCATTCCTCCTCTCTAGTCAGCCAGGCCCCCAAGACCAGAGAGCCTCCACGCTACGAAGATGCGGTCAAACAAACCCGCAATTTGCACATCAACAACATCTCGCAGGTCTGAAATACATGCTGTACACATTGCTGCACACACACTAATATTATTCAAGGACATTGAAGAAATACTGACAGGATGTACACACACACTGTTTTTCTCCTCATCAGCTTTCAGTCAGTAGCCTTGAGGCACTGTTAGGCTATTTTTCACATCTCTCCACTTCTTCCTAACTAAAAGGCTCTTTTCTCAGGTTCCCACGGCAACAAGCCAGCAAATGGATGACTTGTTCGACATTCTGATCGAGAGTGGAGGTACACACACATACACACAGCCACACACACACACACACACACACACACACACACACACACACACACACACACACACACACACACACACACACACACACACACACACACACACACACACACACACCCTGACAGATGGTAGTATGATGAAAGTCACAATGCCCCAGTTCCACTAAACTGAACAATGCCCCAGTTCCAACTAAACTGTTGGTTTTCGCAGAACAACATTAAAAGTTATACTATAGGGAAAGTATTCTGAAAATGAATAAAGAAAAGACAATAATACATCCACAGAGCTTTTGAAAAGGTGTGGAATAAAGGTATTGCTTTCTCCAAAAAGTATGATTGTGAAATAATCATTTAAATGTTGTCAGACTGATAGATCAAAGTATGATTTGTTCACCTCTGTAAGCTGAAAGCTGACGGTCACCACTGCCCATGTTTCATTGAGTAAGATCCTTAATACCCTAAATATATTTTTGCATTCAGCCATTGCATTACAATATTGCAGACTACATGCCTTTTCCATCTTATAGGGGAATCGTGAACCTTATCAAACAGAGGTGTTGTAAAAGTGTGACATCTAGTGGCTGCCGGAATGTTGTCTATTGTTCCTTTAATCTTCATTATATTCACAATAAGCTCCTTTCCTTTCCTTGCCTCTCCTCTCGTTTCCAGAGATCACCCCGTTCATCCAGCAGGACGCTGCTAACACTCTCCCCAAGCCCCTCCCAGTGACGGCCAGCATCACCACCCTCCCGGTCAACACGGTCCTCTGCAGGCCGCCGCCGCAGATCCAGGTGGCGCCACCGCCCACCCTGAGCCCCGCGGCGGACCCCTGCATGCCCCCCAGCCTCTCCTCTCTGGCCTCGGACAACCAGCTGGAGGCCTTCCTGGAGAGCACCCTGGGTGGCACGGCCCCCGTGTCAGACCCACGCACCTTGGGCCTGATGGAGGAGCTGCACGCGCAGCTCATGGACCAGCAGCCCTACTCGCCCATGGACACGTCCGAACTGTCCTTCTGTGATTCCTCCTCCCCTTCCTCCTCGCTCAACATGGGCCTGTCCGACCCCACCCTGGACAACATGGAGTGGCTGGACCTCACCATGCCTCCGGGCCCCGCGGGGGGGCTCGCGCCCCTGGGGATGCCCACGGACTTCCTGGACGCGCAGGACCTGCAGCTACACTGGGATTGAGGGATTGAGAGAGAGCATTTGATGGACAGAAAAAGGGGCCGAAATAAGGACGGGATGAGTAACTAAGCAACCAGCAGACAAGAGCAGAACTTAGATAGAGGTGTGGATTTAGGAGTGGTAGAACTGATTGTCAGAGGATGAGGAGGAAGGAGTCTCCTGATGACGCCTCATTCTGCACCATATCTCTGGTACATTCATGCAATAACAGTCATTCACTAGCTGTCCTACAACCACCTGCAGCATAGGCAGTACACTGAAGTCGGTAGATTTACAAGCGAGAATTTGCACAACATTAGTTGACAAAGAACAAAAGTTACATAAATTGTTGCACAGCCAATAGATGTCACATACACAATAGCCTTAGGAGTGTTCTTTTAACTCTGAGTGCAAAGGTGGACCCATACGGATACATGCTTACATTTTCAGAGTTAAATGAACACTTTGCAGATTTGACTATGTATGATGATCAACATCATACACTTTGCTTTTAGATTAAAAGGTATATCAAGGACAGAAAATATATTTTTTCTTTTTAAACAACGTGGATTCAAAGAGATTAATTGTGCAGAAAAAAAAAGTCTCTGTATGTAAATACTGTACACACCACACTCTGCTAGACTGCAGTGTCGCTATGGAGAGCCTGGGTATTATGGGTTGCTCAGATGTTTCCCCTTTATCCCACCAGTGGTTTGGCTGGTTGCTAAGAAAATATCATCAGCTGAGAACACACATGCCTGACCCGGAGTGTTTGTGACCTACAGCCAGAATGTTAATCTGTGTTTCTGCGTTACCACAGTAACACAACAGAAGTGTGGGCAGATATTCCCGACAGTACTACACGGTTTGGACCTAGTTGACAGCCCAAGCATATCCTATCCGTATACTAGGTCTCAGAGGCTGACAGGTTTACGCAGACTTCTTTTGTGCCACTCTGCCCCACAAAGTCAAACGGCAGTAACTCATCTTAAAGGATGTTTGTAAAGGCAGTTTGGGTTGGACTCACTGGACAGTTAAAGCACAGTGGCAGGAAGTACAGAGCCCCAGAGGACATGACATGACCCATCCTGCTCTGCATTAGGGAAACCACCCTAAAATGGAGGAAGTATTTCCCTGCAAAAGGCATGTTCTTAGTCTGGGATCAGATCTACGTTAATCTGTGTTGGTAGTCGTCAGCCCTATACTGTATATGGGCTTTATCTTGTCATGCATATTGTGACAACCACTGGCCTGATGAAAATGGAGTTGCATGTTCATTTGAAACACTTTCAAATCGCTAGAAAGCCTTGATTGTTACCACTACAGTACACACATATGGAGTGAGACGATATTCATTGGATCATTTCCTTGAATTATTGAAATGGACAAAAAGGTGTATGGGAGACTCGTCTCCCATATTTTGGACTCCTACATTTGTAAGGGTGCTCAATCTTTAGGCCTGTCTGCAAATCACGGTGCAGAGCCAGGCAACCTCACTCATGCAGTGAGAAGTATGAGAACGATTCTCCATCAAGCTTCTATTCACACTGGTAAACTTGCACAGTACATGTATAACACACAGACTATGCGTGTCCCGGCCAATCCAATTCATCACAGTATTGGAGAGGGCTTTTCTTTTTTATTCCAACCTTTCACCGAGGTCCAACGAGATCAACTGTCTATTGAGAACAAAGACTCAAATTCCTGACGAGTGGATGCTCTTCCCATTCTGCGAGAACTATGCACTAATAAAGGTTCAAGGCAATCTGGCGGCACGCCTCGCTCGAACGTTACACCCCAGAACAAGGAAATGTGAAATATTTCTGAATTTGAGGCGATCAGTTAAACGACAAAACGATCACCATAAATGGTGTGACAGCAAATTGTGATGACATGCCAGTCACCACCTCCTCTGGTCTGGAGACCTCAACACTTCTTTGTCCAGCCATTATCTTTATTCTGAATGTATTCTTAAACGGGCGCTTTAAAAGTTTAAGACTTAAGACTTTCCTCACATTGTTGGCAGCTGTTCCTTTTTTTTTTCTTGTGATGGATAACTTGCGTACAACAGTGGCACGGGAACAAAAGACAGTGTATAGGACACACAACGTGGGCAATAGGTCTGTATAGGTGTATGCTGCAGATTGTAACACATTGTAATGTGGCATAAAGTGCTCTTCAGACAAGGGGATATGTGTATCGAACTGTCCTGAAGTATCTCTGCACGTATCTGTGCGTGCGTGATTGTGTGTGCGTGCGTGTGTGTGACTGAGTTTGACTGGTCTGTGGCAGTTACCCAAACGTTATTCGCATAAGAAATATTTGAAGAAATATTAGTCTGTTTGACCACTTAAACACTACAGTATATACTTAGTTGAATGTAAAATACAATTAAATAGCCTATCTTCAAGCTCACAGCATGACATGATGCGTTGTGGGCTTGTAGATCAGCTGCATTTTGAGCTTGTGGATTGGCTATTTTCAGCAAAGTAAAGCAAAAACCGAAAAGTCAATAGTATAGACTATTAGAGTATAGCCCTCAGTCAAATAGAGTTTAGGTTGTGAAAAGGGCTGGCAAACTCTGGGTTTTGAGGAGAAGGGAAGTAGTTCCCACTTCCCAGTAGAACTATCAGACCTGATTAACACCCACAGCGATCCAAAACGTTTTTGAGAACTATAATATTTTTTTTCTACTGGGAGCTGTGTGTGTGTGTGTGTGTGTGTGTGTGTGTGTGTGTGTGTGTGTGTGTGTGTGTGTGTGTGTGTGTGTGTGTGTGTGTGTGTGTGTGTGTGTGTGTGTGTGTGTGTGTGTGTGTGTGTGTGTGTGTGTGTGTGTGTGTGTGTGTGTGTGTGTGTGTGTGTGTGTGTGTGTGACTGACTGTGAGAGTGTGTGTGTGTGTGTGTGTGTGTGTGTGTGACTGACTGTGAGAGTGTGTGTGTGTGAGTGTGACTGACTGTGAGAGTGTGTGTGTGTGAGTGTGACTGACTGTGAGAGTGTGTGTGAGTGTGACTGACTGTGAGAGTGTGTGTGAGTGTGACTGACTGTGAGAGTGTGTGTGAGTGTGACTGACTGTGAGAGTGTGTGTGAGTGTGACTGACTGTGAGAGTGTGTGTGAGTGTGACTGACTGTGAGAGTGTGTGTGAGTGTGACTGACTGTGAGAGTGTGTGTGCGTTAACTCGACACTGTGTGACTTTGTCTTCCTGTCTGTTGTTCTGCATGTCTGTGTTTATCTCTGTGTGCTGCATGATTGTTTTTATGTCTTCAAATGTTGAGCCTTGTTTTCCCTCGGCCATGGCCCTTCAGCTGTCTGAACATATGTGATGTTGAGCCTTGTTTTCCCTCGGCCATGGCCCTTCAGCTGTCTGAACATATGTGGTGTTTTAGTGTTCATACAGATAAACCAAATCACTTGCTATCCAGCTTATGTAATTGATATACCATGCTTCTTAAATGGCTTCTGATGACTGTTGTCTGTCTGTCCTGACCGGTGTTAAAGTCAAGACACCCCAATGTGGGGGACAGTACAAGTAAATGAAGGCAAGATCTCGGTTTGGTCTGTGACCGTTTCAATGTGGGCTGTAGAATTTGGTCTTGCCACTTTAAAATCACACTTACTGAAGTATTTCAGTCAAGATATTCTCATCAATTCTGCATAGGGCTGATACTGACTCACTTTATTATACCACTTTTGGAATATACGTCTGCTTTTATTTTATTTTTTAATTTGGAATTCATTTTAAATAATTCAAAATCCTATCTACCTTACGCTGTTACATCCTTGTATGCTTGAGCAATAACTGATTGGTCCATAGTGCCACAGTGTTGCCCAATCATGTGCCACAAGGGGCCAAACCTATGCAGTTTTAAATTCCTACCAAGCTACACCTGCTTCGAGGTGGTGTGAATTTGTCTAATCCCTCAGTTTAGGGCCCTCTGTGGCACAAGAATGGACACCACAGTGTTGGTACATTTTCATTGAAACCCTTTCACTGATATTTAAGGGTCAACAAAGGGTTAAATAAGGGTATTATTCTTACATGAAAAAATGCAGATGGCAATACATTTTGAGTGCCGTGTAAAATTGGTCAGCTGTTTTTTCTTGAAAAATGCCAGGGGCCAAGCCTACATTCATCACGAACTGACAAGAAAATAAAATATATGGTGCTTTTTGTTCCTCAGATAAAAACACTAATAATCATAAGGAGAGATTAATGCCAAATATTGCACGTAGAGTACAGCGTGTACTACCAAAAGCTTGTCTGCTTCTGAGCTGTTTTTATTTTGCCGTATGTAGGAGGCACAGAAAGAGTGAGTTGCTCATTTCTGATTATTTTAACCTCTAGGGGAATTTGTCGTCCACAGTGTTGTTGTTTTGTCTTTTCGTTTATTTGTTGTAAGTGTTAGCTGTAGGGCCGTCAAAGTACAATATATACACGTTTATTTTTCTTTTGCCAAATATGGCAGTGGAGCATATTATCACATAGATTATCTTAATTTCACACATTTGTTTTTCTATTTATCACTTTTTTTGGAGTGTGTAAAAGAAAAAAATCATAATCGTTTTCAACATATGTCAATGAAAGTTTTATCTGTATATCTTTGGTTTTTAGATTGTTGTACTTTTGGATTTTTCTTCTTTTTTTTTACTTTAAATATAAGGCGTATGAATACAAAACTGTTGTCAGCATTCTAGAATGTATTTCATCCTAGACCTTTTTTTTTTTTTTTTTTTTTTTTCATGAATGGACCATGTGATGCCACTTCCCATGGGGTGCTCTGTCATGAGTCATGTTTATGGACGGACCACTTAAAAGCAATAAGTCTCGATGGCTGATCTCCCTTTATATACAGTGCTGTATGTGAGATCCTGCCTTGTACTTGATGCGTAGAGCCTTCACCACATAAGTACTGCAAAACTAGTTCCAGACAGAGCACTTCATACAGGCGTGGAGCGTGGTGCATTTGCACTCTAAATTCAGAATTTTATAGGGAAGTTCTTCACAAATCCAAAGGGAACAGATGAGCACTTTATTGTTTTGATTGATTGATTGATTGAGTGAATACTTTATTAACAAAAGAAAAACGGTTTTCCACCCGGCAGCTGCAACTACAGTTGGGTGCCACCGATATTGTCCCTTATCATTTGACCCATTTAGGCCTGCCTCAAAATTTAAAGAAATCCTTCTAAATCCTCCAGTTTTCAAAAATAGCAGACCTACAAGCTCGTAGCGCGCCACTCGGTGGTGCGCTATGAGCTTGTAGATCTGCTATTTTTCAATAGCTAAATTATAACATAATGTTTAAAACACCAAAAGGGGTTCCCGCCCAAAATGGGTTAACTGTCCTTTTGCGCAGATCACGCAAACCTCAGCAAAAAGAAAAGGACAATATCGATGGCCTCCAACTGTATCTAACGGCTATATCTTGTGCCACCCCCTTATCCCTAAAATGATTTGCCAAATGTACTATTTTAAAACATTTTAAATGGCTGATCTACAAGCTCACAACGTGTCAATGTAGATTGGCTAGTTGAACTATTTTAAAATGTTTAATGTAGTAAAAAGTGGCAAATACGTTTAGGGAGTAAGGGGCTGGCGCAAGATAGGGGCCTAAGTTCTGCCAGGCCTTTGCTGAACCACATCCGTTTCGGTTTTCAATGAACCATTGGTGTCCCTATTTTGGCTATGTCCTTATAGGGACACATTTTCAAAGAAATTGTAAAAAATAAATCTACAAGATGCAACACATTGTGAGTTTGTATAGATCTGCACACTATTGTACAATACAAGTATAAAATAGGGCTCAAGTGGCATTTCATAGGAAAATAATGCCAGGATACTGACGGAGGAACTGAACTGTAGTTTAGCCGCTTGACTTTTATCAAGATTCATAGTGTGTGGGGCGGGGGGGGGGGGGGGGGGGGGGGGACTGAGGCAACATGATGTTTTATCATTAATGTCCACTGACAACCATCATATTATACTCTACTATACATCACTGCCCCATGCCTCTTGTGATGTTTGTATGCCATATGTTTTGCACATTGTGTACATATATAGATGTAATGCATATTTTTATACATGTGTAATGCATCCATCAGCTCTATTTTGTAAATAATTCTTCAAAAATGTGTATATACAAGTACTGTATGTCTTTATGTGTCATTAAACGATTGGTGTACTGTGAAAAGCCTCCATGTGACAACGTTTCATTGATTGTAATTACTTAATCAAAATAATTCAAATAATCTACTTCTATACTGTGTGTGTGTGTGTGTGTGTGTGTGTGTGTGTGTGTGTGTGTGTGTGTGTGTGTGTGTGTGTGTGTGTGTGTGTGTATTGCAACAACTAACGCATCTGGATTCAAGGCAAACATGTCCACTGTAAGATGAACATTTTAAAGTTTGAATGGGGTTTCTAGGTGTATGTACGTAGGACTAGTAGCATGCCAAAGTTTGTGCTATTGCCATTGAGAATGCATTGTGCATTTAAGTTAAATAACTCAGAAACTACAAAACATTTCAAAGTAAAAAGTTCCAGCATCAAAGATGGGACTTGAAGCTGTGGCCTCCAGAGTCCCAGGCAGGCTCTTTACCCAGTGAGGCAATGTGCTGGCTGTGTACAAAAAACAAATAGATAATTGACAGAAAAGCCAGAGGTAATTTGAACTTTTCAAGGCTCGAATAAAAAAATAAAAACTCAAAAGCACCAGGAGACATCTGCTGAATGCCCAAAGGTGCCTTGGCTCAATGGTGTGGTGCGCTTGATCGGTTGCCTCTGCTAAAGACAGTTGGCAGGTTCAAGTCCCATGTCACAAGGTATACGGAGGACCATCGGGACCTCTCTCCCCCTGTTTCCTGAGAAGTAACGGTGGGGTGTTATGTCTGAAAGAACCCTGTCCAGCTAAAGTTTTACCATAAAAATGTCCAATTTATAATAGAGAGTATGCGCATGCTTAAAGTGAATGGCACATCGAGTGGCAAATCGAGTGGCAAAGCGAGTTTAACATTGTTTAATGTTGTTTAATGCAATCAGATAAGACTTTTCTGTGTGGATGTATGGGCTGTCAAGGCCAGAAAGTAGTTTTTGCCACTCAGTAGGCGTTCCTGCATAACTTCCTGGTTTGATGATGATGTCACACGCATACCCTCTATACTCTTACCACCTCTCAGTCTGCCCTTTTCCAACTGGCCTGGAAGCCAGACATAAAAAAGGGACTTTCCCACCAAGTTTTGGGGCACCAATCAGGGCCCAGTATGCAAATACACAGACTATTCTGTCAGATGATGGGCCAAAACCATGAACAAAAAAAAGATGAAAAAACTACACACTATAGTACTTTTTTTTAAACGTAGAAAATCAAGAACTAGACTATTCTGACTATTCTATAAGTCTACAAGACTATTCGGTCGGATGATGGGCCAAAATGCATTGCAATTTTATTTTTAAACGTTTGACCTAATTCTTATCTGTAAAATGTTAGGTGGACAGGGTTCTTTCAGACATAAGCCCCAACGGTTACTTATCAGGAAACAGGGGTAGAGAGCACCGTCTCCCGATGGTCCATCCCAGCACCTTGATGACATGGGACTTGAACCTGCCAACTGTCTGTAGCAGAGGGAACCGAATCAACCAATATCAAGCACACCATGCCATTGAGCCAAGGCACCTTGGGGCATTCAGCAGATGTCTCCTGGTGCTTTTGAGTTTTTATTTTGTATTCGAGCCTTGAAAAGTTCAAAGTACTAGAGCATTGTGCTATATAGCAGCAATGGGACTTGAACATGGAATGTCCGTACAGAGAGACTGATCATTAGACCATTGCACCATCAGTCAGACACCCGCAGCCAAAGTCTCCTGGTAATTGTGTTTGTTGGCCTTCAGTTAGTAAAGTTGAAACACTCCAGCATTAAACTATAGGCGAACAGGGATTTGAACATGTAGAGCTGTATTAACTGAAGCCTATTGTAGCAGGGGCTCACAGCCCCAGCCTGATGACCTCTCATATCTCCCCTGCGCCATAGGCAACTGCTTTGGTTTAGTGGTTAGGATGTTGGCCTAACTGAAGCCTAACACACAAAAGATCACTTCAAAAGTACCAGGAGACTTTGGCTGAGAGCGTCTGACTGATGGCGCAGTGGTCTAATGATGAGTCTTTCAGTACAGGCTTTCTGTGGTCAAGTCTCATTCAATGCTGCAGTAACTTGAACTTTTCAAGGCTCGAATAAAAAAATAAAAACTCAAAAGCACCAGGAGACGTCTGCTGAATGCCCAAAGGTGCCTTGGCTCAATGGTGTGGTGCGCTTGATCGGTTGCCTCTGCTACAGACAGTTGGCAGGTTCAAGTCCCATGTCATCAAGGTGCTGGAGGACCATCGGGAGACGGTGCTCTCTCCCCCTGTTTCCTGAGATGTAACGGTTGGGGCTTATGTCTGAAAGAACCCTGTCCAGCTAAACTTTTACCATGAAAATGTCCAATTTAACATACTCTTACCAGCTCTCAGTGTGCCCTTTTCCAACTGGCCTGGAAGCCAGACATAAAAGAGGGACTTTCCCACCAAGTTTTGGGCCACCCAGTATGCAAATACACAGACTATTCTGTCAGATGATGGGCCAAAACCATGAACTATAGTATGTCGTTTTTTCATCATTTTCATATTTGTTTTTTAAATCGTTGCGAAAACCATGGACTATAGTTCATGGTTTTTGCGACGATTACAAAAAAAGATGAAAATGATTAAACAAATATACTATAGTGTGTAGTTTTTTCATCGTCAAAAGTCAAGAAAAATGACATTGCCATTGTCGACGATTATAATCGGGGCCCAGTATGCAAATACACTGACTATTCTGTCAGATGAAATACACGGACTATTCTGTCAGATGATGGGCCAAAATGCATTGCTATTTTATTTGTAAACGTTTGACCTAATTCTTATCTGTAAAATGTTAGGTGGACAGGGTTCTTTCAGACATAAGCCCCAGCGGTTACTTATCAGGAAACAGATGGTCCATCCCAGCACCTTGATGACATGGGACTTGAACCTGCCAACTGTCTGTAGCAGAGGGAACCGAATCAACCAACATCAAGCACACCATGCCATTGAGCCAAGGCACCTTGGGGCATTCAGCAGATGTCTCCTGGTGCTTTTGAGTTTTTATTTTGTATTCGAGCCTTGAAAAGTTCAAAGTATAGAGCATTGTGCTATATAGCAGCAATGGGACTTGAACATGGAATGTCCGTATAGAGAGACTGATCATTAGACCATTGCACCATCAGTCAGACACCCTCAGCCAAAGTCTCCTGGTAATTGTGTTTGTTGGCCTTCAGTTAGTAAAGTTGAAACACTCCAGCATTAAACTATAGGCGAACAGGGATTTGAACATGTAGAGCTGTATTAACTGAAGCCTATTGTAGCAGGGGCTCACAGCCCCAGCCTGATGACCTCTCATATCTCCCCTGCGCCATAGGCAACTGCTTTGGTTTAGTGGTTAGGATGTTGGCCTTCCGTGCGGGGGACCTGGGTTCGATTCCCGGCTGTTACACTAACATGCAAAAGAAGACCTCAACAGTGCTAAGAAACATCTGATTAATATGATTCTGTGTTATCTTCACTTTACTAACTGAAGCCTAACACACAAAAGATCACTTCAAAAGTACCAGGAGACTTTGGCTGAGAGCGTCTGACTGATGGCGCAGTGGTCTAATGATGAGTCTTTCAGTACAGGCTATCTGTGTTCAAGTCTCATTCAATGCTGCAGTAACTTGAACTTTTCAAGGCTCGAATAAAAAAATAAAAACTCAAAAGCACCAGGAGACGTCTGCTGAATGCCCAAAGGTGCCTTGGCTCAATGGTGTGGTGCGCTTGATCGGTTGCCTCTGCTACAGACAGTTGGCAGGTTCAAGTCCCATGTCATCAAGGTGCTGGAGGACCATCGGGAGACGGTGCTCTCTCCCCCTGTTTCCTGAGATGTAACGGTTGGGGCTTATGTCTGAAAGAACCCTGTCCAGCTAAACTTTTACCATGAAAATGTCCAATTTAACATACTCTTACCAGCTCTCAGTGTGCCCTTTTCCAACTGGCCTGGAAGCCAGACATAAAAGAGGGACTTTCCCACCAAGTTTTGTGCCACCCAGTATGCAAATACACAGACTATTCTGTCAGATGATGGGCCAAAACCATGAACTATAGTATGTCGTTTTTTCATCATTTTCATATTTGTTTTTTAAATCGTTGCGAAAACCATGAACTATAGTTCATGGTTTTTGCGACGATTACAAAAAAAGATGAAAATGATTAAACAAATATACTATAGTGTGTAGTTTTTTCATCGTCAAAAGTCAAGAAAAATGACATTGCCATTGTCGACGATTATAATCGGGGCCCAGTATGCAAATACACTGACTATTCTGTCAGATGAAATACACGGACTATTCTGTCAGATGATGGGCCAAAATGCATTGCTATTTTATTTTTAAACGTTTGACCTAATTCTTATCTGTAAAATGTTAGGTGGACAGGGTTCTTTCAGACATAAGCCCCAGCGGTTACTTATCAGGAAACAGGGGGAGAGAGAGCACCCGTCTCCCGATGGTCCATCCCAGCACCTTGATGACATGGGACTTGAACCTGCCAACTGTCTGTAGCAGAGGGAACCGAATCAACCAACATCAAGCACACCATGCCATTGAGCCAAGGTACCTTGGGGCATTCAGCAGATGTCTCCTGGTGCTTTTGAGTTTTTATTTTGTATTCGAGCCTTGAAAAGTTCAAAGTATAGAGCATTGTGCTATATAGCAGCAATGGGACTTGAACATGGAATGTCCGTATAGAGAGACTGATCATTAGACCATTGCACCATCAGTCAGACACCCTCAGCCAAAGTCTCCTGGTAATTGTGTTTGTTGGCCTTCAGTTAGTAAAGTTGAAACACTCCAGCATTAAACTTTAGGCGAACAGGGATTTGAACATGTAGAGCTGTATTAACTGAAGCCTATTGTAGCAGGGGCTCACAGCCCCAGCCTGATGACCTCTCATATCTCCCCTGCGCCATAGGCAACTGCTTTGGTTTAGTGGTTAGGATGTTGGCCTTCCGTGCGGGGGACCTGGGTTCGATTCCCGGCTGTTACACTAACATGCAAAAGAAGACCTCAACAGCGCTAAGAAACATCTGATTAATATGATTCTGTGTTATCTTCACTTTACTAACTGAAGCCTAACACACAAAAGATCACTTCAAAAGTACCAGGAGACTTTGGCTGAGAGCGTCTGACTGATGGCGCAGTGGTCTAATGATGAGTCTTTCAGTACAGGCTATCTGTGTTCAAGTCTCATTCAATGCTGCAGTAACTTGAACTTTTCAAGGCTCGAATAAAAAAATAAAAACTCAAAAGCACCAGGAGACGTCTGCTGAATGCCCAAAGGTGCCTTGGCTCAATGGTGTGGTGCGCTTGATCGGTTGCCTCTGCTACAGACAGTTGGCAGGTTCAAGTCCCATGTCATCAAGGTGCTGGAGGACCATCGGGAGACGGTGCTCTCTCCCCCTGTTTCCTGAGATGTAACGGTTGGGGCTTATGTCTGAAAGAACCCTGTCCAGCTAAACTTTTACCATGAAAATGTCCAATTTAACATACTCTTACCAGCTCTCAGTGTGCCCTTTTCCAACTGGCCTGGAAGCCAGACATAAAAGAGGGACTTTCCCACCAAGTTTTGGGCCACCCAGTATGCAAATACACAGACTATTCTGTCAGATGATGGGCCAAAACCATGAACTATAGTATGTCGTTTTTTCATCATTTTCATATTTGTTTTTTAAATCGTTGCGAAAACCATGAACTATAGTTCATGGTTTTTGCGACGATTACAAAAAAAGATGAAAATGATTAAACAAATATACTATAGTGTGTAGTTTTTTCATCGTCAAAAGTCAAGAAAAATGACATTGCCATTGTCGACGATTATAATCGGGGCCCAGTATGCAAATACACTGACTATTCTGTCAGATGAAATACATGGACTATTCTGTCAGATGATGGGCCAAAATGCATTGCTATTTTATTTTTAAACGTTTGACCTAATTCTTATCTGTGAAAATGTTAGGTGGACAGGGTTCTTTCAGACATAAGCCCCAGCGGTTACTTATCAGGAAACAGGGGGAGAGAGAGCACCCGTCTCCCGATGGTCCATCCCAGCACCTTGATGACATGGGAATTGAACCTGCCAACTGTCTGTAGCAGAGGGAACCGAATCAACCAACATCAAGCACACCATGCCATTGAGCCAAGGCACCTTGGGGCATTCAGCAGATGTCTCCTGGTGCTTTTGAGTTTTTATTTTGTATTCGAGCCTTGAAAAGTTCAAAGTATAGAGCATTGTGCTATATAGCAGCAATGGGACTTGAACATGGAATGTCCGTACAGAGAGACTGATCATTAGACCATTGCACCATCAGTCAGACACCCTCAGCCAAAGTCTCCTGGTAATTGTGTTTGTTGGCCTTCAGTTAGTAAAGTTGAAACACTCCAGCATTAAACTATAGGCGAACAGGGATTTGAACATGTAGAGCTGTATTAACTGAAGCCTATTGTAGCAGGGGCTCACAGCCCCAGCCTGATGACCTCTCATATCTCGCCTGCGCCATAGGCAACTGCTTTGGTTTAGTGGTTAGGATGTTGGCCTTCCGTGCGGGGGACCTGGGTTCGATTCCCGGCTGTTACACTAACATGCAAAAGAAGACCTCAACAGCGCTAAGAAACATCTGATTAATATGATTCTGTGTTATCTTCACTTTACTAACTGAAGCCTAACACACAAAAGATCACTTCAAAAGTACCAGGAGAGTTTGGCTGAGAGCGTCTGACTGATGGCGCAGTGGTCTAATGATGAGTCTTTCAGTACAGGCTTTCTGTGTTCAAGTCTCATTCAATGCTGCAGTAACTTGAACTTTTCAAGGCTCGAATAAAAAAATAAAAACTCAAAAGCACCAGGAGACGTCTGCTGAATGCCCAAAGGTGCCTTGGCTCAATGGTGTGGTGCGCTTGATCGGTTGCCTCTGCTACAGACAGTTGGCAGGTTCAAGTCCCATGTCATCAAGGTGCTGGAGGACCATTGGGAGACGGTGCTCTCTCCCCCTGTTTCCTGAGATGTAACGGTTGGGGCTTATGTCTGAAAGAACCCTGTCCAGCTAAACTTTTACCATGAAAATGTCCAATTTAACATACTCTTACCAGCTCTCAGTGTGCCCTTTTCCAACTGGCCTGGAAACCAGACATAAAAGAGGGACTTTCCCACCAAGTTTTGGGCCACCAATCAGGGCCCAGTATGCAAATACACAGACTATTCTGTCAGATGATGGGCCAAAACCATGATGTCGTTTTTTCATCATTTTCATATTTGTTTTTTAAATCGTTGCGAAAACCATGAACTATAGTTCATGGTTTTTGCGACGATTACAAAAAAAGATGAAAATGATTAAACAAATATACTATAGTGTGTAGTTTTTTCATCGTCAAAAGTCAAGAAAAATGACATTGCCATTGTCGACGATTATAATCGGGGCCCAGTATGCAAATACACTGACTATTCTGTCAGATGAAATACATGGACTATTCTGTCAGATGATGGGCCAAAATGCATTGCTATTTTATTTTTAAACGTTTGACCTAATTCTTATCTGTAAAAATGTTAGGTGGACAGGGTTCTTTCAGACATAAGCCCCAGCGGTTACTTATCAGGAAACAGGGGGAGAGAGAGCACCCGTCTCCCGATGGTCCATCCCAGCACCTTGATGACATGGGAATTGAACCTGCCAACTGTCTGTAGCAGAGGGAACCGAATCAACCAACATCAAGCACACCATGCCATTGAGCCAAGGCACCTTGGGGCATTCAGCAGATGTCTCCTGGTGCTTTTGAGTTTTTATTTTGTATTCGAGCCTTGAAAAGTTCAAAGTATAGAGCATTGTGCTATATAGCAGCAATGGGACTTGAACATGGAATGTCCGTACAGAGAGACTGATCATTAGACCATTGCACCATCAGTCAGACACCCTCAGCCAAAGTCTCCTGGTAATTGTGTTTGTTGGCCTTCAGTTAGTAAAGTTGAAACACTCCAGCATTAAACTATAGGCGAACAGGGATTTGAACATGTAGAGCTGTATTAACTGAAGCCTATTGTAGCAGGGGCTCACAGCCCCAGCCTGATGACCTCTCATATCTCCCCTGCGCCATAGGCAACTGCTTTGGTTTAGTGGTTAGGATGTTGGCCTTCCGTGCGGGGGACCTGGGTTCGATTCCCGGCTGTTACACTAACATGCAAAAGAAGACCTCAACAGCGCTAAGAAACATCTGATTAATATGATTCTGTGTTATCTTCACTTCACTAACTGAAGCCTAACACACAAAAGATCACTTCAAAAGTACCAGGAGAGTTTGGCTGAGAGCGTCTGACTGATGGCGCAGTGGTCTAATGATGAGTCTTTCAGTACAGGCTTTCTGTGTTCAAGTCTCATTCAATGCTGCAGTAACTTGAACTTTTCAAGGCTCGAATAAAAAAATAAAAACTCAAAAGCACCAGGAGACGTCTGCTGAATGCCCAAAGGTGCCTTGGCTCAATGGTGTGGTGCGCTTGATCGGTTGCCTCTGCTACAGACAGTTGGCAGGTTCAAGTCCCATGTCATCAAGGTGCTGGAGGACCATCGGGAGACGGTGCTCTCTCCCCCTGTTTCCTGAGATGTAACGGTTGGGGCTTATGTCTGAAAGAACCCTGTCCAGCTAAACTTTTACCATGAAAATGTCCAATTTAACATACTCTTACCAGCTCTCAGTGTGCCCTTTTCCAACTGGCCTGGAAGCCAGACATAAAAGAGGGACTTTCCCACCAAGTTTTGGGCCACCAATCAGGGCCCAGTATGCAAATACACAGACTATTCTGTCAGATGATGGGCCAAAACCATGATGTCGTTTTTTCATCATTTTCATATTTGTTTTTTAAATCGTTGCGAAAACCATGAACTATAGTTCATGGTTTTTGCGACGATTACAAAAAAAGATGAAAATGATTAAACAAATATACTATAGTGTGTAGTTTTTTCATCGTCAAAAGTCAAGAAAAATGACATTGCCATTGTCGACGATTATAATCGGGGCCCAGTATGCAAATACACTGACTATTCTGTCAGATGAAATACATGGACTATTCTGTCAGATGATGGGCCAAAATGCATTGCTATTTTATTTTTAAACGTTTGACCTAATTCTTATCTGTAAAAATGTTAGGTGGACAGGGTTCTTTCAGACATAAGCCCCAGCGGTTACTTATCAGGAAACAGGGGGAGAGAGAGCACCCGTCTCCCGATGGTCCATCCCAGCACCTTGATGACATGGGAATTGAACCTGCCAACTGTCTGTAGCAGAGGGAACCGAATCAACCAACATCAAGCACACCATGCCATTGAGCCAAGGCACCTTGGGGCATTCAGCAGATGTCTCCTGGTGCTTTTGAGTTTTTATTTTGTATTCGAGCCTTGAAAAGTTCAAAGTATAGAGCATTGTGCTATATAGCAGCAATGGGACTTGAACATGGAATGTCCGTACAGAGAGACTGATCATTAGACCATTGCACCATCAGTCAGACACCCTCAGCCAAAGTCTCCTGGTAATTGTGTTTGTTGGCCTTCAGTTAGTAAAGTTGAAACACTCCAGCATTAAACTATAGGCGAACAGGGATTTGAACATGTAGAGCTGTATTAACTGAAGCCTATTGTAGCAGGGGCTCACAGCCCCAGCCTGATGACCTCTCATATCTCCCCTGCGCCATAGGCAACTGCTTTGGTTTAGTGGTTAGGATGTTGGCCTTCCGTGCGGGGGACCTGGGTTCGATTCCCGGCTGTTACACTAACATGCAAAAGAAGACCTCAACAGCGCTAAGAAACATCTGATTAATATGATTCTGTGTTATCTTCACTTTACTAACTGAAGCCTAACACACAAAAGATCACTTCAAAAGTACCAGGAGAGTTTGGCTGAGAGCGTCTGACTGATGGCGCAGTGGTCTAATGATGAGTCTTTCAGTACAGGCTTTCTGTGTTCAAGTCTCATTCAATGCTGCAGTAACTTGAACTTTTCAAGGCTCGAATAAAAAAATAAAAACTCAAAAGCACCAGGAGACGTCTGCTGAATGCCCAAAGGTGCCTTGGCTCAATGGTGTGGTGCGCTTGATCGGTTGCCTCTGCTACAGACAGTTGGCAGGTTCAAGTCCCATGTCATCAAGGTGCTGGAGGACCATCGGGAGACGGTTCTCTCTCCCCCTGTTTCCTGAGATGTAACGGTTGGGGCTTATGTCTGAAAGAACCCTGTCCAGCTAAACTTTTACCATGAAAATGTCCAATTTAACATACTCTTACCAGCTCTCAGTGTGCCCTTTTCCAACTGGCCTGGAAGCCAGACATAAAAGAGGGACTTTCCCACCAAGTTTTGGGCCACCCAGTATGCAAATACACAGACTATTCTGTCAGATGATGGGCCAAAACCATGAACTATAGTATGTCGTTTTTTCATCATTTTCATATTTGTTTTTTAAATCGTTGCGAAAACCATGAACTATAGTTCATGGTTTTTGCGACGATTACAAAAAAAGATGAAAATGATTAAACAAATATACTATAGTGTGTAGTTTTTTCATCGTCAAAAGTCAAGAAAAATGACATTGCCATTGTCGACGATTATAATCGGGGCCCAGTATGCAAATACACTGACTATTCTGTCAGATGAAATACATGGACTATTCTGTCAGATGATGGGCCAAAATGCATTGCTATTTTATTTTTAAACGTTTGACCTAATTCTTATCTGTAAAAATGTTAGGTGGACAGGGTTCTTTCAGACATAAGCCCCAGCGGTTACTTATCAGGAAACAGGGGGAGAGAGAGCACCCGTCTCCCGATGGTCCATCCCAGCACCTTGATGACATGGGAATTGAACCTGCCAACTGTCTGTAGCAGAGGGAACCGAATCAACCAACATCAAGCACACCATGCCATTGAGCCAAGGCACCTTGGGGCATTCAGCAGATGTCTCCTGGTGCTTTTGAGTTTTTATTTTGTATTCGAGCCTTGAAAAGTTCAAAGTATAGAGCATTGTGCTATATAGCAGCAATGGGACTTGAACATGGAATGTCCGTACAGAGAGACTGATCATTAGACCATTGCACCATCAGTCAGACACCCTCAGCCAAAGTCTCCTGGTAATTGTGTTTGTTGGCCTTCAGTTAGTAAAGTTGAAACACTCCAGCATTAAACTATAGGCGAACAGGGATTTGAACATGTAGAGCTGTATTAACTGAAGCCTATTGTAGCAGGGGCTCACAGCCCCAGCCTGATGACCTCTCATATCTCCCCTGCGCCATAGGCAACTGCTTTGGTTTAGTGGTTAGGATGTTGGCCTTCCGTGCGGGGGACCTGGGTTCGATTCCCGGCTGTTACACTAACATGCAAAAGAAGACCTCAACAGCGCTAAGAAACATCTGATTAATATGATTCTGTGTTATCTTCACTTTACTAACTGAAGCCTAACACACAAAAGATCACTTCAAAAGTACCAGGAGAGTTTGGCTGAGAGCGTCTGACTGATGGTGCAGTGGTCTAATGATGAGTCTTTCAGTACAGGCTTTCTGTGTTCAAGTCTCATTCAATGCTGCAGTAACTTGAACTTTTCAAGGCTCGAATAAAAAAATAAAAACTCAAAAGCACCAGGAGACGTCTGCTGAATGCCCAAAGGTGCCTTGGCTCAATGGTGTGGTGCGCTTGATCGGTTGCCTCTGCTACAGACAGTTGGCAGGTTCAAGTCCCATGTCATCAAGGTGCTGGAGGACCATTGGGAGACGGTGCTCTCTCCCCCTGTTTCCTGAGATGTAACGGTTGGGGCTTATGTCTGAAAGAACCCTGTCCAGCTAAACTTTTACCATGAAAATGTCCAATTTAACATACTCTTACCAGCTCTCAGTGTGCCCTTTTCCAACTGGCCTGGAAGCCAGACATAAAAGAGGGACTTTCCCACCAAGTTTTGGGCCACCCAGTATGCAAATACACAGACTATTCTGTCAGATGATGGGCCAAAACCATGAACTATAGTATGTCGTTTTTTCATCATTTTCATATTTGTTTTTTAAATCGTTGCGAAAACCATGAACTATAGTTCATGGTTTTTGCGACGATTACAAAAAAAGATGAAAATGATTAAACAAATATACTATAGTGTGTAGTTTTTTCATCGTCAAAAGTCAAGAAAAATGACATTGCCATTGTCGACGATTATAATCGGGGCCCAGTATGCAAATACACTGACTATTCTGTCAGATGAAATACATGGACTATTCTGTCAGATGATGGGCCAAAATGCATTGCTATTTTATTTTTAAACGTTTGACCTAATTCTTATCTGTAAAAATGTTAGGTGGACAGGGTTCTTTCAGACATAAGCCCCAGCGGTTACTTATCAGGAAACAGGGGGAGAGAGAGCACCCGTCTCCCGATGGTCCATCCCAGCACCTTGATGACATGGGAATTGAACCTGCCAACTGTCTGTAGCAGAGGGAACCGAATCAACCAACATCAAGCACACCATGCCATTGAGCCAAGGCACCTTGGGGCATTCAGCAGATGTCTCCTGGTGCTTTTGAGTTTTTATTTTGTATTCGAGCCTTGAAAAGTTCAAAGTATAGAGCATTGTGCTATATAGCAGCAATGGGACTTGAACATGGAATGTCCGTACAGAGAGACTGATCATTAGACCATTGCACCATCAGTCAGACACCCTCAGCCAAAGTCTCCTGGTAATTGTGTTTGTTGGCCTTCAGTTAGTAAAGTTGAAACACTCCAGCATTAAACTATAGGCGAACAGGGATTTGAACATGTAGAGCTGTATTAACTGAAGCCTATTGTAGCAGGGGCTCACAGCCCCAGCCTGATGACCTCTCATATCTCCCCTGCGCCATAGGCAACTGCTTTGGTTTAGTGGTTAGGATGTTGGCCTTCCGTGCGGGGGACCTGGGTTCGATTCCCGGCTGTTACACTAACATGCAAAAGAAGACCTCAACAGCGCTAAGAAACATCTGATTAATATGATTCTGTGTTATCTTCACTTCACTAACTGAAGCCTAACACACAAAAGATCACTTCAAAAGTACCAGGAGAGTTTGGCTGAGAGCGTCTGACTGATGGCGCAGTGGTCTAATGATGAGTCTTTCAGTACAGGCTTTCTGTGTTCAAGTCTCATTCAATGCTGCAGTAACTTGAACTTTTCAAGGCTCGAATAAAAAAATAAAAACTCAAAAGCACCAGGAGACGTCTGCTGAATGCCCAAAGGTGCCTTGGCTCAATGGTGTGGTGCGCTTGATCGGTTGCCTCTGCTACAGACAGTTGGCAGGTTCAAGTCCCATGTCATCAAGGTGCTGGAGGACCATCGGGAGACGGTGCTCTCTCCCCCTGTTTCCTGAGATGTAACGGTTGGGGCTTATGTCTGAAAGAACCCTGTCCAGCTAAACTTTTACCATGAAAATGTCCAATTTAACATACTCTTACCAGCTCTCAGTGTGCCCTTTTCCAACTGGCCTGGAAGCCAGACATAAAAGAGGGACTTTCCCACCAAGTTTTGGGCCACCCAGTATGCAAATACACAGACTATTCTGTCAGATGATGGGCCAAAACCATGAACTATAGTATGTCGTTTTTTCATCATTTTCATATTTGTTTTTTAAATCGTTGCGAAAACCATGAACTATAGTTCATGGTTTTTGCGACGATTACAAAAAAAGATGAAAATGATTAAACAAATATACTATAGTGTGTAGTTTTTTCATCGTCAAAAGTCAAGAAAAATGACATTGCCATTGTCGACGATTATAATCGGGGCCCAGTATGCAAATACACTGACTATTCTGTCAGATGAAATACACGGACTATTCTGTCAGATGATGGGCCAAAATGCATTGCTATTTTATTTTTAAACGT
Organism: Electrona antarctica; assembly: GCF_951216825.1. Lineage (NCBI taxonomy): Eukaryota > Metazoa > Chordata > Actinopteri > Myctophiformes > Myctophidae > Electrona > Electrona antarctica. The sequence continues at coordinate 26,255,503 of NC_136805.1, forward strand.
TTGACCTAATTCTTATCTGTAAAATGTTAGGTGGACAGGGTTCTTTCAGACATAAGCCCCAGCGGTTACTTATCAGGAAACAGGGGGAGAGAGAGCACCCGTCTCCCGATGGTCCATCCCAGCACCTTGATGACATGGGACTTGAACCTGCCAACTGTCTGTAGCAGAGGGAACCGAATCAACCAACATCAAGCACACCATGCCATTGAGCCAAGGCACCTTGGGGCATTCAGCAGATGTCTCCTGGTGCTTTTGAGTTTTTATTTTGTATTCGAGCCTTGAAAAGTTCAAAGTATAGAGCATTGTGCTATATAGCAGCAATGGGACTTGAACATGGAATGTCCGTATAGAGAGACTGATCATTAGACCATTGCACCATCAGTCAGACACCCTCAGCCAAAGTCTCCTGGTAATTGTGTTTGTTGGCCTTCAGTTAGTAAAGTTGAAACACTCCAGCATTAAACTATAGGCGAACAGGGATTTGAACATGTAGAGCTGTATTAACTGAAGCCTATTGTAGCAGGGGCTCACAGCCCTAGCCTGATGACCTCTCATATCTCCCCTGCGCCATAGGCAACTGCTTTGGTTTAGTGGTTAGGATGTTGGCCTTCCGTGCGGGGGACCTGGGTTCGATTCCCGGCTGTTACACTAACATGCAAAAGAAGACCTCAACAGCGCTAAGAAACATCTGATTAATATGATTCTGTTATCTTCACTTTACTAACTGAAGCCTAACACACAAAAGATCACTTCAAAAGTACCAGGAGAGTTTGGCTGAGAGCGTCTGACTGATGGCGCAGTGGTCTAATGATGAGTCTTTCAGTACAGGCTTTCTGTGTTCAAGTCTCATTCAATGCTGCAGTAACTTGAACTTTTCAAGGCTCGAATAAAAAAATAAAAACTCAAAAGCACCAGGAGACGTCTGCTGAATGCCCAAAGGTGCCTTGGCTCAATGGTGTGGTGCGCTTGATCGGTTGCCTCTGCTACAGACAGTTGGCAGGTTCAAGTCCCATGTCATCAAGGTGCTGGAGGACCATTGGGAGACGGTGCTCTCTCCCCCTGTTTCCTGAGATGTAACGGTTGGGGCTTATGTCTGAAAGAACCCTGTCCAGCTAAACTTTTACCATGAAAATGTCCAATTTAACATACTCTTACCAGCTCTCAGTGTGCCCTTTTCCAACTGGCCTGGAAGCCAGACATAAAAGAGGGACTTTCCCACCAAGTTTTGGGCCACCAATCAGGGCCCAGTATGCAAATACACAGACTATTCTGTCAGATGATGGGCCAAAACCATGATGTCGTTTTTTCATCATTTTCATATTTGTTTTTTAAATCGTTGCGAAAACCATGAACTATAGTTCATGGTTTTTGCGACGATTACAAAAAAAGATGAAAATGATTAAACAAATATACTATAGTGTGTAGTTTTTTCATCGTCAAAAGTCAAGAAAAATGACATTGCCATTGTCGACGATTATAATCGGGGCCCAGTATGCAAATACACTGACTATTCTGTCAGATGAAATACATGGACTATTCTGTCAGATGATGGGCCAAAATGCATTGCTATTTTATTTTTAAACGTTTGACCTAATTCTTATCTGTAAAATGTTAGGTGGACAGGGTTCTTTCAGACATAAGCCCCAGCGGTTACTTATCAGGAAACAGGGGGAGAGAGAGCACCCGTCTCCCGATGGTCCATCCCAGCACCTTGATGACATGGGAATTGAACCTGCCAACTGTCTGTAGCAGAGGGAACCGAATCAACCAACATCAAGCACACCATGCCATTGAGCCAAGGCACCTTGGGGCATTCAGCAGATGTCTCCTGGTGCTTTTGAGTTTTTATTTTGTATTCGAGCCTTGAAAAGTTCAAAGTATAGAGCATTGTGCTATATAGCAGCAATGGGACTTGAACATGGAATGTCCGTACAGAGAGACTGATCATTAGACCATTGCACCATCAGTCAGACACCCTCAGCCAAAGTCTCCTGGTAATTGTGTTTGTTGGCCTTCAGTTAGTAAAGTTGAAACACTCCAGCATTAAACTATAGGCGAACAGGGATTTGAACATGTAGAGCTGTATTAACTGAAGCCTATTGTAGCAGGGGCTCACAGCCCTAGCCTGATGACCTCTCATATCTCCCCTGCGCCATAGGCAACTGCTTTGGTTTAGTGGTTAGGATGTTGGCCTTCCGTGCGGGGGACCTGGGTTCGATTCCCGGCTGTTACACTAACATGCAAAAGAAGACCTCAACAGCGCTAAGAAACATCTGATTAATATGATTCTGTGTTATCTTCACTTTACTAACTGAAGCCTAACACACAAAAGATCACTTCAAAAGTACCAGGAGACTTTGGCTGAGAGCGTCTGACTGATGGCGCAGTGGTCTAATGATGAGTCTTTCAGTACAGGCTTTCTGTGTTCAAGTCTCATTCAATGCTGCAGTAACTTGAACTTTTCAAGGCTCGAATAAAAAAATAAAAACTCAAAAGCACCAGGAGACGTCTGCTGAATGCCCAAAGGTGCCTTGGCTCAATGGTGTGGTGCGCTTGATCGGTTGCCTCTGCTACAGACAGTTGGCAGGTTCAAGTCCCATGTCATCAAGGTGCTGGAGGACCATTGGGAGACGGTGCTCTCTCCCCCTGTTTCCTGAGATGTAACGGTTGGGGCTTATGTCTGAAAGAACCCTGTCCAGCTAAACTTTTACCATGAAAATGTCCAATTTAACATACTCTTACCAGCTCTCAGTGTGCCCTTTTCCAACTGGCCTGGAAGCCAGACATAAAAGAGGGACTTTCCCACCAAGTTTTGGGCCACCAATCAGGGCCCAGTATGCAAATACACAGACTATTCTGTCAGATGATGGGCCAAAACCATGATGTCGTTTTTTCATCATTTTCATATTTGTTTTTTAAATCGTTGCGAAAACCATGAACTATAGTTCATGGTTTTTGCGACGATTACAAAAAAAGATGAAAATGATTAAACAAATATACTATAGTGTGTAGTTTTTTCATCGTCAAAAGTCAAGAAAAATGACATTGCCATTGTCGACGATTATAATCGGGGCCCAGTATGCAAATACACTGACTATTCTGTCAGATGAAATACATGGACTATTCTGTCAGATGATGGGCCAAAATGCATTGCTATTTTATTTTTAAACGTTTGACCTAATTCTTATCTGTAAAAATGTTAGGTGGACAGGGTTCTTTCAGACATAAGCCCCAGCGGTTACTTATCAGGAAACAGGGGGAGAGAGAGCACCCGTCTCCCGATGGTCCATCCCAGCACCTTGATGACATGGGAATTGAACCTGCCAACTGTCTGTAGCAGAGGGAACCGAATCAACCAACATCAAGCACACCATGCCATTGAGCCAAGGCACCTTGGGGCATTCAGCAGATGTCTCCTGGTGCTTTTGAGTTTTTATTTTGTATTCGAGCCTTGAAAAGTTCAAAGTATAGAGCATTGTGCTATATAGCAGCAATGGGACTTGAACATGGAATGTCCGTACAGAGAGACTGATCATTAGACCATTGCACCATCAGTCAGACACCCTCAGCCAAAGTCTCCTGGTAATTGTGTTTGTTGGCCTTCAGTTAGTAAAGTTGAAACACTCCAGCATTAAACTATAGGCGAACAGGGATTTGAACATGTAGAGCTGTATTAACTGAAGCCTATTGTAGCAGGGGCTCACAGCCCCAGCCTGATGACCTCTCATATCTCCCCTGCGCCATAGGCAACTGCTTTGGTTTAGTGGTTAGGATGTTGGCCTTCCGTGCGGGGGACCTGGGTTCGATTCCCGGCTGTTACACTAACATGCAAAAGAAGACCTCAACAGCGCTAAGAAACATCTGATTAATATGATTCTGTGTTATCTTCACTTTACTAACTGAAGCCTAACACACAAAAGATCACTTCAAAAGTACCAGGAGAGTTTGGCTGAGAGCGTCTGACTGATGGCGCAGTGGTCTAATGATGAGTCTTTCAGTACAGGCTTTCTGTGTTCAAGTCTCATTCAATGCTGCAGTAACTTGAACTTTTCAAGGCTCGAATAAAAAAATAAAAACTCAAAAGCACCAGGAGACGTCTGCTGAATGCCCAAAGGTGCCTTGGCTCAATGGTGTGGTGCGCTTGATCGGTTGCCTCTGCTACAGACAGTTGGCAGGTTCAAGTCCCATGTCATCAAGGTGCTGGAGGACCATCGGGAGACGGTGCTCTCTCCCCCTGTTTCCTGAGATGTAACGGTTGGGGCTTATGTCTGAAAGAACCCTGTCCAGCTAAACTTTTACCATGAAAATGTCCAATTTAACATACTCTTACCAGCTCTCAGTGTGCCCTTTTCCAACTGGCCTGGAAGCCAGACATAAAAGAGGGACTTTCCCACCAAGTTTTGGGCCACCCAGTATGCAAATACACAGACTATTCTGTCAGATGATGGGCCAAAACCATGAACTATAGTATGTCGTTTTTTCATCATTTTCATATTTGTTTTTTAAATCGTTGCGAAAACCATGAACTATAGTTCATGGTTTTTGCGACGATTACAAAAAAAGATGAAAATGATTAAACAAATATACTATAGTGTGTAGTTTTTTCATCGTCAAAAGTCAAGAAAAATGACATTGCCATTGTCGACGATTATAATCGGGGCCCAGTATGCAAATATACTGACTATTCTGTCAGATGAAATACACGGACTATTCTGTCAGATGATGGGCCAAAATGCATTGCTATTTTATTTTTAAACGTTTGACCTAATTCTTATCTGTAAAATGTTAGGTGGACAGGGTTCTTTCAGACATAAGCCCCAGCGGTTACTTATCAGGAAACAGGGGGAGAGAGAGCACCCGTCTCCCGATGGTCCATCCCAGCACCTTGATGACATGGGACTTGAACCTGCCAACTGTCTGTAGCAGAGGGAACCGAATCAACCAACATCAAGCACACCATGCCATTGAGCCAAGGCACCTTGGGGCATTCAGCAGATGTCTCCTGGTGCTTTTGAGTTTTTATTTTGTATTCGAGCCTTGAAAAGTTCAAAGTATAGAGCATTGTGCTATATAGCAGCAATGGGACTTGAACATGGAATGTCCGTATAGAGAGACTGATCATTAGACCATTGCACCATCAGTCAGACACCCTCAGCCAAAGTCTCCTGGTAATTGTGTTTGTTGGCCTTCAGTTAGTAAAGTTGAAACACTCCAGCATTAAACTATAGGCGAACAGGGATTTGAACATGTAGAGCTGTATTAACTGAAGCCTATTGTAGCAGGGGCTCACAGCCCCAGCCTGATGACCTCTCATATCTCCCCTGCGCCATAGGCAACTGCTTTGGTTTAGTGGTTAGGATGTTGGCCTTCCGTGCGGGGGACCTGGGTTCGATTCCCGGCTGTTACACTAACATGCAAAAGAAGACCTCAACAGCGCTAAGAAACATCTGATTAATATGATTCTGTGTTATCTTCACTTTACTAACTGAAGCCTAACACACAAAAGATCACTTCAAAAGTACCAGGAGACTTTGGCTGAGAGCGTCTGACTGATGGCACAGTGGTCTAATGATGAGTCTTTCAGTACAGGCTATCTGTGTTCAAGTCTCATTCAATGCTGCAGTAACTTGAACTTTTCAAGGCTCGAATAAAAAAATAAAAACTCAAAAGCACCAGGAGACGTCTGCTGAATGCCCAAAGGTGCCTTGGCTCAATGGTGTGGTGCGCTTGATCGGTTGCCTCTGCTACAGACAGTTGGCAGGTTCAAGTCCCATGTCATCAAGGTGCTGGAGGACCATCGGGAGACGGTGCTCTCTCCCCCTGTTTCCTGAGATGTAACGGTTGGGGCTTATGTCTGAAAGAACCCTGTCCAGCTAAACTTTTACCATGAAAATGTCCAATTTAACATACTCTTACCAGCTCTCAGTGTGCCCTTTTCCAACTGGCCTGGAAGCCAGACATAAAAGAGGGACTTTCCCACCAAGTTTTGGGCCACCAATCAGGGCCCAGTATGCAAATACACAGACTATTCTGTCAGATGATGGGCCAAAACCATGATGTCGTTTTTTCATAATTTTCATATTTGTTTTTTAAATCGTTGCGAAAACCATGAACTATAGTTCATGGTTTTTGCGACGATTACAAAAAAAGATGAAAATGATTAAACAAATATACTATAGTGTGTAGTTTTTTCATCGTCAAAAGTCAAGAAAAATGACATTGCCATTGTCGACGATTATAATCGGGGCCCAGTATGCAAATACACTGACTATTCTGTCAGATGAAATACATGGACTATTCTGTCAGATGATGGGCCAAAATGCATTGCTATTTTATTTTTAAACGTTTGACCTAATTCTTATCTGTAAAATGTTAGGTGGACAGGGTTCTTTCAGACATAAGCCCCAGCGGTTACTTATCAGGAAACAGGGGGAGAGAGAGCACCCGTCTCCCGATGGTCCATCCCAGCACCTTGCTGACATGGGAATTGAACCTGCCAACTGTCTGTAGCAGAGGGAACCGAATCAACCAACATCAAGCACACCATGCCATTGAGCCAAGGCACCTTGGGGCATTCAGCAGATGTCTCCTGGTGCTTTTGAGTTTTTATTTTGTATTCGAGCCTTGAAAAGTTCAAAGTATAGAGCATTGTGCTATATAGCAGCAATGGGACTTGAACATGGAATGTCCGTACAGAGAGACTGATCATTAGACCATTGCACCATCAGTCAGACACCCTCAGCCAAAGTCTCCTGGTAATTGTGTTTGTTGGCCTTCAGTTAGTAAAGTTGAAACACTCCAGCATTAAACTATAGGCGAACAGGGATTTGAACATGTAGAGCTGTATTAACTGAAGCCTATTGTAGCAGGGGCTCACAGCCCCAGCCTGATGACCTCTCATATCTCCCCTGCGCCATAGGCAACTGCTTTGGTTTAGTGGTTAGGATGTTGGCCTTCCGTGCGGGGGACCTGGGTTCGATTCCCGGCTGTTACACTAACATGCAAAAGAAGACCTCAACAGTGCTAAGAAACATCTGATTAATATGATTCTGTGTTATCTTCACTTTACTAACTGAAGCCTAACACACAAAAGATCACTTCAAAAGTACCAGGAGAGTTTGGCTGAGAGCGTCTGACTGATGGCGCAGTGGTCTAATGATGAGTCTTTCAGTACAGGCTTTCTGTGTTCAAGTCTCATTCAATGCTGCAGTAACTTGAACTTTTCAAGGCTCGAATAAAAAAATAAAAACTCAAAAGCACCAGGAGACGTCTGCTGAATGCCCAAAGGTGCCTTGGCTCAATGGTGTGGTGCGCTTGATCGGTTGCCTCTGCTACAGACAGTTGGCAGGTTCAAGTCCCATGTCATCAAGGTGCTGGAGGACCATCGGGAGACGGTGCTCTCTCCCCCTGTTTCCTGAGATGTAACGGTTGGGGCTTATGTCTGAAAGAACCCTGTCCAGCTAAACTTTTACCATGAAAATGTCCAATTTAACATACTCTTACCAGCTCTCAGTGTGCCCTTTTCCAACTGGCCTGGAAGCCAGACATAAAAGAGGGACTTTCCCACCAAGTTTTGGGCCACCCAGTATGCAAATACACAGACTATTCTGTCAGATGATGGGCCAAAACCATGAACTATAGTATGTCGTTTTTTCATCATTTTCATATTTGTTTTTTAAATCGTTGCGAAAACCATGAACTATAGTTCATGGTTTTTGCGACGATTACAAAAAAAGATGAAAATGATTAAACAAATATACTATAGTGTGTAGTTTTTTCATCGTCAAAAGTCAAGAAAAATGACATTGCCATTGTCGACGATTATAATCGGGGCCCAGTATGCAAATACACTGACTATTCTGTCAGATGAAATACATGGACTATTCTGTCAGATGATGGGCCAAAATGCATTGCTATTTTATTTTTAAACGTTTGACCTAATTCTTATCTGTAAAAATGTTAGGTGGACAGGGTTCTTTCAGACATAAGCCCCAGCGGTTACTTATCAGGAAACAGGGGGAGAGAGAGCACCCGTCTCCCGATGGTCCATCCCAGCACCTTGATGACATGGGAATTGAACCTGCCAACTGTCTGTAGCAGAGGGAACCGAATCAACCAACATCAAGCACACCATGCCATTGAGCCAAGGCACCTTGGGGCATTCAGCAGATGTCTCCTGGTGCTTTTGAGTTTTTATTTTGTATTCGAGCCTTGAAAAGTTCAAAGTATAGAGCATTGTGCTATATAGCAGCAATGGGACTTGAACATGGAATGTCCGTACAGAGAGACTGATCATTAGACCATTGCACCATCAGTCAGACACCCTCAGCCAAAGTCTCCTGGTAATTGTGTTTGTTGGCCTTCAGTTAGTAAAGTTGAAACACTCCAGCATTAAACTATAGGCGAACAGGGATTTGAACATGTAGAGCTGTATTAACTGAAGCCTATTGTAGCAGGGGCTCACAGCCCCAGCCTGATGACCTCTCATATCTCCCCTGCGCCATAGGCAACTGCTTTGGTTTAGTGGTTAGGATGTTGGCCTTCCGTGCGGGGGACCTGGGTTCGATTCCCGGCTGTTACACTAACATGCAAAAGAAGACCTCAACAGCGCTAAGAAACATCTGATTAATATGATTCTGTGTTATCTTCACTTTACTAACTGAAGCCTAACACACAAAAGATCACTTCAAAAGTACCAGGAGACTTTGGCTGAGAGCGTCTGACTGATGGCGCAGTGGTCTAATGATGAGTCTTTCAGTACAGGCTATCTGTGTTCAAGTCTCATTCAATGCTGCAGTAACTTGAACTTTTCAAGGCTCGAATAAAAAAATAAAAACTCAAAAGCACCAGGAGACGTCTGCTGAATGCCCAAAGGTGCCTTGGCTCAATGGTGTGGTGCGCTTGATCGGTTGCCTCTGCTACAGACAGTTGGCAGGTTCAAGTCCCATGTCATCAAGGTGCTGGAGGACCATCGGGAGACGGTGCTCTCTCCCCCTGTTTCCTGAGATGTAACGGTTGGGGCTTATGTCTGAAAGAACCCTGTCCAGCTAAACTTTTACCATGAAAATGTCCAATTTAACATACTCTTACCAGCTCTCAGTGTGCCCTTTTCCAACTGGCCTGGAAGCCAGACATAAAAGAGGGACTTTCCCACCAAGTTTTGGGCCACCAATCAGGGCCCAGTATGCAAATACACAGACTATTCTGTCAGATGATGGGCCAAAACCATGATGTCGTTTTTTCATAATTTTCATATTTGTTTTTTAAATCGTTGCGAAAACCATGAACTATAGTTCATGGTTTTTGCGACGATTACAAAAAAAGATGAAAATGATTAAACAAATATACTATAGTGTGTAGTTTTTTCATCGTCAAAAGTCAAGAAAAATGACATTGCCATTGTCGACGATTATAATCGGGGCCCAGTATGCAAATACACTGACTATTCTGTCAGATGAAATACATGGACTATTCTGTCAGATGATGGGCCAAAATGCATTGCTATTTTATTTTTAAACGTTTGACCTAATTCTTATCTGTAAAATGTTAGGTGGACAGGGTTCTTTCAGACATAAGCCCCAGCGGTTACTTATCAGGAAACAGGGGGAGAGAGAGCACCCGTCTCCCGATGGTCCATCCCAGCACCTTGATGACATGGGAATTGAACCTGCCAACTGTCTGTAGCAGAGGGAACCGAATCAACCAACATCAAGCACACCATGCCATTGAGCCAAGGCACCTTGGGGCATTCAGCAGATGTCTCCTGGTGCTTTTGAGTTTTTATTTTGTATTCGAGCCTTGAAAAGTTCAAAGTATAGAGCATTGTGCTATATAGCAGCAATGGGACTTGAACATGGAATGTCCGTACAGAGAGACTGATCATTAGACCATTGCACCATCAGTCAGACACCCTCAGCCAAAGTCTCCTGGTAATTGTGTTTGTTGGCCTTCAGTTAGTAAAGTTGAAACACTCCAGCATTAAACTATAGGCGAACAGGGATTTGAACATGTAGAGCTGTATTAACTGAAGCCTATTGTAGCAGGGGCTCACAGCCCCAGCCTGATGACCTCTCATATCTCCCCTGCGCCATAGGCAACTGCTTTGGTTTAGTGGTTAGGATGTTGGCCTTCCGTGCGGGGGACCTGGGTTCGATTCCCGGCTGTTACACTAACATGCAAAAGAAGACCTCAACAGTGCTAAGAAACATCTGATTAATATGATTCTGTGTTATCTTCACTTTACTAACTGAAGCCTAACACACAAAAGATCACTTCAAAAGTACCAGGAGAGTTTGGCTGAGAGCGTCTGACTGATGGCGCAGTGGTCTAATGATGAGTCTTTCAGTACAGGCTTTCTGTGTTCAAGTCTCATTCAATGCTGCAGTAACTTGAACTTTTCAAGGCTCGAATAAAAAAATAAAAACTCAAAAGCACCAGGAGACGTCTGCTGAATGCCCAAAGGTGCCTTGGCTCAATGGTGTGGTGCGCTTGATCGGTTGCCTCTGCTACAGACAGTTGGCAGGTTCAAGTCCCATGTCATCAAGGTGCTGGAGGACCATCGGGAGACGGTGCTCTCTCCCCCTGTTTCCTGAGATGTAACGGTTGGGGCTTATGTCTGAAAGAACCCTGTCCAGCTAAACTTTTACCATGAAAATGTCCAATTTAACATACTCTTACCAGCTCTCAGTGTGCCCTTTTCCAACTGGCCTGGAAGCCAGACATAAAAGAGGGACTTTCCCACCAAGTTTTGGGCCACCCAGTATGCAAATACACAGACTATTCTGTCAGATGATGGGCCAAAACCATGAACTATAGTATGTCGTTTTTTCATCATTTTCATATTTGTTTTTTAAATCGTTGCGAAAACCATGAACTATAGTTCATGGTTTTTGCGACGATTACAAAAAAAGATGAAAATGATTAAACAAATATACTATAGTGTGTAGTTTTTTCATCGTCAAAAGTCAAGAAAAATGACATTGCCATTGTCGACGATTATAATCGGGGCCCAGTATGCAAATACACTGACTATTCTGTCAGATGAAATACATGGACTATTCTGTCAGATGATGGGCCAAAATGCATTGCTATTTTATTTTTAAACGTTTGACCTAATTCTTATCTGTAAAAATGTTAGGTGGACAGGGTTCTTTCAGACATAAGCCCCAGCGGTTACTTATCAGGAAACAGGGGGAGAGAGAGCACCCGTCTCCCGATGGTCCATCCCAGCACCTTGATGACATGGGAATTGAACCTGCCAACTGTCTGTAGCAGAGGGAACCGAATCAACCAACATCAAGCACACCATGCCATTGAGCCAAGGCACCTTGGGGCATTCAGCAGATGTCTCCTGGTGCTTTTGAGTTTTTATTTTGTATTCGAGCCTTGAAAAGTTCAAAGTATAGAGCATTGTGCTATATAGCAGCAATGGGACTTGAACATGGAATGTCCGTACAGAGAGACTGATCATTAGACCATTGCACCATCAGTCAGACACCCTCAGCCAAAGTCTCCTGGTAATTGTGTTTGTTGGCCTTCAGTTAGTAAAGTTGAAACACTCCAGCATTAAACTATAGGCGAACAGGGATTTGAACATGTAGAGCTGTATTAACTGAAGCCTATTGTAGCAGGGGCTCACAGCCCCAGCCTGATGACCTCTCATATCTCCCCTGCGCCATAGGCAACTGCTTTGGTTTAGTGGTTAGGATGTTGGCCTTCCGTGCGGGGGACCTGGGTTCGATTCCCGGCTGTTACACTAACATGCAAAAGAAGACCTCAACAGCGCTAAGAAACATCTGATTAATATGATTCTGTGTTATCTTCACTTTACTAACTGAAGCCTAACACACAAAAGATCACTTCAAAAGTACCAGGAGACTTTGGCTGAGAGCGTCTGACTGATGGCGCAGTGGTCTAATGATGAGTCTTTCAGTACAGGCTATCTGTGTTCAAGTCTCATTCAATGCTGCAGTAACTTGAACTTTTCAAGGCTCGAATAAAAAAATAAAAACTCAAAAGCACCAGGAGACGTCTGCTGAATGCCCAAAGGTGCCTTGGCTCAATGGTGTGGTGCGCTTGATCGGTTGCCTCTGCTACAGACAGTTGGCAGGTTCAAGTCCCATGTCATCAAGGTGCTGGAGGACCATCGGGAGACGGTGCTCTCTCCCCCTGTTTCCTGAGATGTAACGGTTGGGGCTTATGTCTGAAAGAACCCTGTCCAGCTAAACTTTTACCATGAAAATGTCCAATTTAACATACTCTTACCAGCTCTCAGTGTGCCCTTTTCCAACTGGCCTGGAAGCCAGACATAAAAGAGGGACTTTCCCACCAAGTTTTGGGCCACCCAGTATGCAAATACACAGACTATTCTGTCAGATGATGGGCCAAAACCATGAACTATAGTATGTCGTTTTTTCATCATTTTCATATTTGTTTTTTAAATCGTTGCGAAAACCATGAACTATAGTTCATGGTTTTTGCGACGATTACAAAAAAAGATGAAAATGATTAAACAAATATACTATAGTGTGTAGTTTTTTCATCGTCAAAAGTCAAGAAAAATGACATTGCCATTGTCGACGATTATAATCGGGGCCCAGTATGCAAATACACTGACTATTCTGTCAGATAAAATACACGGACTATTCTGTCAGATGATGGGCCAAAATGCATTGCTATTTTATTTTTAAACGTTTGACCTAATTCTTATCTGTAAAATGTTAGGTGGACAGGGTTCTTTCAGACATAAGCCCCAGCGGTTACTTATCAGGAAACAGGGGGAGAGAGAGCACCCGTCTCCCGATGGTCCATCCCAGCACCTTGATGACATGGGACTTGAACCTGCCAACTGTCTGTAGCAGAGGGAACCGAATCAACCAACATCAAGCACACCATGCCATTGAGCCAAGGCACCTTGGGGCATTCAGCAGATGTCTCCTGGTGCTTTTGAGTTTTTATTTTGTATTCGAGCCTTGAAAAGTTCAAAGTATAGAGCATTGTGCTATATAGCAGCAATGGGACTTGAACATGGAATGTCCGTACAGAGAGACTGATCATTAGACCATTGCACCATCAGTCAGACACCCTCAGCCAAAGTCTCCTGGTAATTGTGTTTGTTGGCCTTCAGTTAGTAAAGTTGAAACACTCCAGCATTAAACTATAGGCGAACAGGGATTTGAACATGTAGAGCTGTATTAACTGAAGCCTATTGTAGCAGGGGCTCACAGCCCCAGCCTGATGACCTCTCATATCTCCCCTGCGCCATAGGCAACTGCTTTGGTTTAGTGGTTAGGATGTTGGCCTTCCGTGCGGGGGACCTGGGTTCGATTCCCGGCTGTTACACTAACATGCAAAAGAAGACCTCAACAGCGCTAAGAAACATCTGATTAATATGATTCTGTGTTATCTTCACTTTACTAACTGAAGCCTAACACACAAAAGATCACTTCAAAAGTACCAGGAGACTTTGGCTGGGAGCGTCTGACTGATGGCGCAGTGGTCTAATGATGAGTCTTTCAGTACAGGCTTTCTGTGTTCAAGTCTCATTCAATGCTGCAGTAACTTGAACTTTTCAAGGCTCGAATAAAAAAATAAAAACTCAAAAGCACCAGGAGACGTCTGCTGAATGCCCAAAGGTGCCTTGGCTCAATGGTGTGGTGCGCTTGATCGGTTGCCTCTGCTACAGACAGTTGGCAGGTTCAAGTCCCATGTCATCAAGGTGCTGGAGGACCATTGGGAGACGGTGCTCTCTCCCCCTGTTTCCTGAGATGTAACGGTTGGGGCTTATGTCTGAAAGAACCCTGTCCAGCTAAACTTTTACCATGAAAATGTCCAATTTAACATACTCTTACCAGCTCTCAGTGTGCCCTTTTCCAACTGGCCTGGAAGCCAGACATAAAAGAGGGACTTTCCCACCAAGTTTTGGGCCACCAATCAGGGCCCAGTATGCAAATACACAGACTATTCTGTCAGATGATGGGCCAAAACCATGATGTCGTTTTTTCATCATTTTCATATTTGTTTTTTAAATCGTTGCGAAAACCATGAACTATAGTTCATGGTTTTTGCGACGATTACAAAAAAAGATGAAAATGATTAAACAAATATACTATAGTGTGTAGTTTTTTCATCGTCAAAAGTCAAGAAAAATGACATTGCCATTGTCGACGATTATAATCGGGGCCCAGTATGCAAATACACTGACTATTCTGTCAGATGAAATACATGGACTATTCTGTCAGATGATGGGCCAAAATGCATTGCTATTTTATTTTTAAACGTTTGACCTAATTCTTATCTGTAAAAATGTTAGGTGGACAGGGTTCTTTCAGACATAAGCCCCAGCGGTTACTTATCAGGAAACAGGGGGAGAGAGAGCACCCGTCTCCCGATGGTCCATCCCAGCACCTTGATGACATGGGAATTGAACCTGCCAACTGTCTGTAGCAGAGGGAACCGAATCAACCAACATCAAGCACACCATGCCATTGAGCCAAGGCACCTTGGGGCATTCAGCAGATGTCTCCTGGTGCTTTTGAGTTTTTATTTTGTATTCGAGCCTTGAAAAGTTCAAAGTATAGAGCATTGTGCTATATAGCAGCAATGGGACTTGAACATGGAATGTCCGTACAGAGAGACTGATCATTAGACCATTGCACCATCAGTCAGACACCCTCAGCCAAAGTCTCCTGGTAATTGTGTTTGTTGGCCTTCAGTTAGTAAAGTTGAAACACTCCAGCATTAAACTATAGGCGAACAGGGATTTGAACATGTAGAGCTGTATTAACTGAAGCCTATTGTAGCAGGGGCTCACAGCCCCAGCCTGATGACCTCTCATATCTCCCCTGCGCCATAGGCAACTGCTTTGGTTTAGTGGTTAGGATGTTGGCCTTCCGTGCGGGGGACCTGGGTTCGATTCCCGGCTGTTACACTAACATGCAAAAGAAGACCTCAACAGCGCTAAGAAACATCTGATTAATATGATTCTGTGTTATCTTCACTTTACTAACTGAAGCCTAACACACAAAAGATCACTTCAAAAGTACCAGGAGAGTTTGGCTGAGAGCGTCTGACTGATGGCGCAGTGGTCTAATGATGAGTCTTTCAGTACAGGCTTTCTGTGTTCAAGTCTCATTCAATGCTGCAGTAACTTGAACTTTTCAAGGCTCGAATAAAAAAATAAAAACTCAAAAGCACCAGGAGACGTCTGCTGAATGCCCAAAGGTGCCTTGGCTCAATGGTGTGGTGCGCTTGATCGGTTGCCTCTGCTACAGACAGTTGGCAGGTTCAAGTCCCATGTCATCAAGGTGCTGGAGGACCATCGGGAGACGGTGCTCTCTCCCCCTGTTTCCTGAGATGTAACGGTTGGGGCTTATGTCTGAAAGAACCCTGTCCAGCTAAACTTTTACCATGAAAATGTCCAATTTAACATACTCTTACCAGCTCTCAGTGTGCCCTTTTCCAACTGGCCTGGAAGCCAGACATAAAAGAGGGACTTTCCCACCAAGTTTTGGGCCACCCAGTATGCAAATACACAGACTATTCTGTCAGATGATGGGCCAAAACCATGAACTATAGTATGTCGTTTTTTCATCATTTTCATATTTGTTTTTTAAATCGTTGCGAAAACCATGAACTATAGTTCATGGTTTTTGCGACGATTACAAAAAAAGATGAAAATGATTAAACAAATATACTATAGTGTGTAGTTTTTTCATCGTCAAAAGTCAAGAAAAATGACATTGCCATTGTCGACGATTATAATCGGGGCCCAGTATGCAAATATACTGACTATTCTGTCAGATGAAATACACGGACTATTCTGTCAGATGATGGGCCAAAATGCATTGCTATTTTATTTTTAAACGTTTGACCTAATTCTTATCTGTAAAATGTTAGGTGGACAGGGTTCTTTCAGACATAAGCCCCAGCGGTTACTTATCAGGAAACAGGGGGAGAGAGAGCACCCGTCTCCCGATGGTCCATCCCAGCACCTTGATGACATGGGACTTGAACCTGCCAACTGTCTGTAGCAGAGGGAACCGAATCAACCAACATCAAGCACACCATGCCATTGAGCCAAGGCACCTTGGGGCATTCAGCAGATGTCTCCTGGTGCTTTTGAGTTTTTATTTTGTATTCGAGCCTTGAAAAGTTCAAAGTATAGAGCATTGTGCTATATAGCAGCAATGGGACTTGAACATGGAATGTCCGTATAGAGAGACTGATCATTAGACCATTGCACCATCAGTCAGACACCCTCAGCCAAAGTCTCCTGGTAATTGTGTTTGTTGGCCTTCAGTTAGTAAAGTTGAAACACTCCAGCATTAAACTATAGGCGAACAGGGATTTGAACATGTAGAGCTGTATTAACTGAAGCCTATTGTAGCAGGGGCTCACAGCCCCAGCCTGATGACCTCTCATATCTCCCCTGCGCCATAGGCAACTGCTTTGGTTTAGTGGTTAGGATGTTGGCCTTCCGTGCGGGGGACCTGGGTTCGATTCCCGGCTGTTACACTAACATGCAAAAGAAGACCTCAACAGCGCTAAGAAACATCTGATTAATATGATTCTGTGTTATCTTCACTTTACTAACTGAAGCCTAACACACAAAAGATCACTTCAAAAGTACCAGGAGACTTTGGCTGAGAGCGTCTGACTGATGGCACAGTGGTCTAATGATGAGTCTTTCAGTACAGGCTATCTGTGTTCAAGTCTCATTCAATGCTGCAGTAACTTGAACTTTTCAAGGCTCGAATAAAAAAATAAAAACTCAAAAGCACCAGGAGACGTCTGCTGAATGCCCAAAGGTGCCTTGGCTCAATGGTGTGGTGCGCTTGATCGGTTGCCTCTGCTACAGACAGTTGGCAGGTTCAAGTCCCATGTCATCAAGGTGCTGGAGGACCATCGGGAGACGGTGCTCTCTCCCCCTGTTTCCTGAGATGTAACGGTTGGGGCTTATGTCTGAAAGAACCCTGTCCAGCTAAACTTTTACCATGAAAATGTCCAATTTAACATACTCTTACCAGCTCTCAGTGTGCCCTTTTCCAACTGGCCTGGAAGCCAGACATAAAAGAGGGACTTTCCCACCAAGTTTTGGGCCACCAATCAGGGCCCAGTATGCAAATACACAGACTATTCTGTCAGATGATGGGCCAAAACCATGATGTCGTTTTTTCATAATTTTCATATTTGTTTTTTAAATCGTTGCGAAAACCATGAACTATAGTTCATGGTTTTTGCGACGATTACAAAAAAAGATGAAAATGATTAAACAAATATACTATAGTGTGTAGTTTTTTCATCGTCAAAAGTCAAGAAAAATGACATTGCCATTGTCGACGATTATAATCGGGGCCCAGTATGCAAATACACTGACTATTCTGTCAGATGAAATACATGGACTATTCTGTCAGATGATGGGCCAAAATGCATTGCTATTTTATTTTTAAACGTTTGACCTAATTCTTATCTGTAAAAATGTTAGGTGGACAGGGTTCTTTCAGACATAAGCCCCAGCGGTTACTTATCAGGAAACAGGGGGAGAGAGAGCACCCGTCTCCCGATGGTCCATCCCAGCACCTTGATGACATGGGAATTGAACCTGCCAACTGTCTGTAGCAGAGGGAACCGAATCAACCAACATCAAGCACACCATGCCATTGAGCCAAGGCACCTTGGGGCATTCAGCAGATATCTCCTGGTGCTTTTGAGTTTTTATTTTGTATTCGAGCCTTGAAAAGTTCAAAGTATAGAGCATTGTGCTATATAGCAGCAATGGGACTTGAACATGGAATGTCCGTACAGAGAGACTGATCATTAGACCATTGCACCATCAGTCAGACACCCTCAGCCAAAGTCTCCTGGTAATTGTGTTTGTTGGCCTTCAGTTAGTAAAGTTGAAACACTCCAGCATTAAACTATAGGCGAACAGGGATTTGAACATGTAGAGCTGTATTAACTGAAGCCTATTGTAGCAGGGGCTCACAGCCCCAGCCTGATGACCTCTCATATCTCCCCTGCGCCATAGGCAACTGCTTTGGTTTAGTGGTTAGGATGTTGGCCTTCCGTGCGGGGGACCTGGGTTCGATTCCCGGCTGTTACACTAACATGCAAAAGAAGACCTCAACAGCGCTAAGAAACATCTGATTAATATGATTCTGTGTTATCTTCACTTTACTAACTGAAGCCTAACACACAAAAGATCACTTCAAAAGTACCAGGAGACTTTGGCTGAGAGCGTCTGACTGATGGCGCAGTGGTCTAATGATGAGTCTTTCAGTACAGGCTATCTGTGTTCAAGTCTCATTCAATGCTGCAGTAACTTGAACTTTTCAAGGCTCGAATAAAAAAATAAAAACTCAAAAGCACCAGGAGACGTCTGCTGAATGCCCAAAGGTGCCTTGGCTCAATGGTGTGGTGCGCTTGATCGGTTGCCTCTGCTACAGACAGTTGGCAGGTTCAAGTCCCATGTCATCAAGGTGCTGGAGGACCATCGGGAGACGGTGCTCTCTCCCCCTGTTTCCTGAGATGTAACGGTTGGGGCTTATGTCTGAAAGAACCCTGTCCAGCTAAACTTTTACCATGAAAATGTCCAATTTAACATACTCTTACCAGCTCTCAGTGTGCCCTTTTCCAACTGGCCTGGAAGCCAGACATAAAAGAGGGACTTTCCCACCAAGTTTTGGGCCACCCAGTATGCAAATACACAGACTATTCTGTCAGATGATGGGCCAAAACCATGAACTATAGTATGTCGTTTTTTCATCATTTTCATATTTGTTTTTTAAATCGTTGCGAAAACCATGAACTATAGTTCATGGTTTTTGCGACGATTACAAAAAAAGATGAAAATGATTAAACAAATATACTATAGTGTGTAGTTTTTTCATCGTCAAAAGTCAAGAAAAATGACATTGCCATTGTCGACGATTATAATCGGGGCCCAGTATGCAAATACACTGACTATTCTGTCAGATAAAATACACGGACTATTCTGTCAGATGATGGGCCAAAATGCATTGCTATTTTATTTTTAAACGTTTGACCTAATTCTTATCTGTAAAATGTTAGGTGGACAGGGTTCTTTCAGACATAAGCCCCAGCGGTTACTTATCAGGAAACAGGGGGAGAGAGAGCACCCGTCTCCCGATGGTCCATCCCAGCACCTTGATGACATGGGACTTGAACCTGCCAACTGTCTGTAGCAGAGGGAACCGAATCAACCAACATCAAGCACACCATGCCATTGAGCCAAGGCACCTTGGGGCATTCAGCAGATGTCTCCTGGTGCTTTTGAGTTTTTATTTTGTATTCGAGCCTTGAAAAGTTCAAAGTATAGAGCATTGTGCTATATAGCAGCAATGGGACTTGAACATGGAATGTCCGTACAGAGAGACTGATCATTAGACCATTGCACCATCAGTCAGACACCCTCAGCCAAAGTCTCCTGGTAATTGTGTTTGTTGGCCTTCAGTTAGTAAAGTTGAAACACTCCAGCATTAAACTATAGGCGAACAGGGATTTGAACATGTAGAGCTGTATTAACTGAAGCCTATTGTAGCAGGGGCTCACAGCCCCAGCCTGATGACCTCTCATATCTCCCCTGCGCCATAGGCAACTGCTTTGGTTTAGTGGTTAGGATGTTGGCCTTCCGTGCGGGGGACCTGGGTTCGATTCCCGGCTGTTACACTAACATGCAAAAGAAGACCTCAACAGCGCTAAGAAACATCTGATTAATATGATTCTGTGTTATCTTCACTTTACTAACTGAAGCCTAACACACAAAAGATCACTTCAAAAGTACCAGGAGAGTTTGGCTGAGAGCGTCTGACTGATGGCGCAGTGGTCTAATGATGAGTCTTTCAGTACAGGCTTTCTGTGTTCAAGTCTCATTCAATGCTGCAGTAACTTGAACTTTTCAAGGCTCGAATAAAAAAATAAAAACTCAAAAGCACCAGGAGACGTCTGCTGAATGCCCAAAGGTGCCTTGGCTCAATGGTGTGGTGCGCTTGATCGGTTGCCTCTGCTACAGACAGTTGGCAGGTTCAAGTCCCATGTCATCAAGGTGCTGGAGGACCATTGGGAGACGGTGCTCTCTCCCCCTGTTTCCTGAGATGTAACGGTTGGGGCTTATGTCTGAAAGAACCCTGTCCAGCTAAACTTTTACCATGAAAATGTCCAATTTAACATACTCTTACCAGCTCTCAGTGTGCCCTTTTCCAACTGGCCTGGAAGCCAGACATAAAAGAGGGACTTTCCCACCAAGTTTTGGGCCACCAATCAGGGCCCAGTATGCAAATACACAGACTATTCTGTCAGATGATGGCCAAAACCATGATGTCGTTTTTTCATCATTTTCATATTTGTTTTTTAAATCGTTGCGAAAACCATGAACTATAGTTCATGGTTTTTGCGACGATTACAAAAAAAGATGAAAATGATTAAACAAATATACTATAGTGTGTAGTTTTTTCATCGTCAAAAGTCAAGAAAAATGACATTGCCATTGTCGACGATTATAATCGGGGCCCAGTATGCAAATACACTGACTATTCTGTCAGATGAAATACATGGACTATTCTGTCAGATGATGGGCCAAAATGCATTGCTATTTTATTTTTAAACGTTTGACCTAATTCTTATCTGTAAAAATGTTAGGTGGACAGGGTTCTTTCAGACATAAGCCCCAGCGGTTACTTATCAGGAAACAGGGGGAGAGAGAGCACCCGTCTCCCGATGGTCCATCCCAGATTCCCAGCACCTTGATGACATGGGAATTGAACCTGCCAACTGTCTGTAGCAGAGGGAACCGAATCAACCAACATCAAGCACACCATGCCATTGAGCCAAGGCACCTTGGGGCATTCAGCAGATGTCTCCTGGTGCTTTTGAGTTTTTATTTTGTATTCGAGCCTTGAAAAGTTCAAAGTATAGAGCATTGTGCTATATAGCAGCAATGGGACTTGAACATGGAATGTCCGTACAGAGAGACTGATCATTAGACCATTGCACCATCAGTCAGACACCCTCAGCCAAAGTCTCCTGGTAATTGTGTTTGTTGGCCTTCAGTTAGTAAAGTTGAAACACTCCAGCATTAAACTATAGGCGAACAGGGATTTGAACATGTAGAGCTGTATTAACTGAAGCCTATTGTAGCAGGGGCTCACAGCCCCAGCCTGATGACCTCTCATATCTCCCCTGCGCCATAGGCAACTGCTTTGGATTAGTGGTTAGGATGTTGGCCTTCCGTGCGGGGGACCTGGGTTCGATTCCCGGCTGTTACACTAACATGCAAAAGAAGACCTCAACAGCGCTAAGAAACATCTGATTAATATGAATCTGTGTTATCTTCACTTTACTAACTGAAGCCTAACACACAAAAGATCACTTCAAAAGTACCAGGAGACTTTGGCTGAGAGCGTCTGACTGATGGCGCAGTGGTCTAATGATGAGTCTTTCAGTACAGGCTTTCTGTGTTCAAGTCTCATTCAATGCTGCAGTAACTTGAACTTTTCAAGGCTCGAATAAAAAAATAAAAACTCAAAAGCACCAGGAGACGTCTGCTGAATGCCCAAAGGTGCCTTGGCTCAATGGTGTGGTGCGCTTGATCGGTTGCCTCTGCTACAGACAGTTGGCAGGTTCAAGTCCCATGTCATCAAGGTGCTGGAGGACCATGGGAGACGGTGCTCTCTCCCCCTGTTTGCTGAGATGTAACGGTTGGGGCTTATGTCTGAAAGAACCCTGTCCAGCTAAACTTTTACCATGAAAATGTCCAATTTAACATACTCTTACCAGCTCTCAGTGTGCCCTTTTCCAACTGGCCTGGAAGCCAGACATAAAAGAGGGACTTTCCCACCAAGTTTTGGGCCACCAATCAGGGCCCAGTATGCAAATACACAGACTATTCTGTCAGATGATGGGCCAAAACCATGATGTCGTTTTTTCATCATTTTCATATTTGTTTTTTAAATCGTTGCGAAAACCATGAACTATAGTTCATGGTTTTTGCGACGATTACAAAAAAAGATGAAAATGATTAAACAAATATACTATAGTGTGTAGTTTTTTCATCGTCAAAAGTCAAGAAAAATGACATTGCCATTGTCGACGATTATAATCGGGGCCCAGTATGCAAATACACTGACTATTCTGTCAGATGAAATACATGGACTATTCTGTCAGATGATGGGCCAAAATGCATTGCTATTTTATTTTTAAACGTTTGACCTAATTCTTATCTGTAAAAATGTTAGGTGGACAGGGTTCTTTCAGACATAAGCCCCAGCGGTTACTTATCAGGAAACAGGGGGAGAGAGAGCACCCGTCTCCCGATGGTCCATCCCAGCACCTTGATGACATGGGAATTGAACCTGCCAACTGTCTGTAGCAGAGGGAACCGAATCAACCAACATCAAGCACACCATGCCATTGAGCCAAGGCACCTTGGGGCATTCAGCAGATGTCTCCTGGTGCTTTTGAGTTTTTATTTTGTATTCGAGCCTTGAAAAGTTCAAAGTATAGAGCATTGTGCTATATAGCAGCAATGGGACTTGAACATGGAATGTCCGTACAGAGAGACTGATCATTAGACCATTGCACCATCAGTCAGACACCCTCAGCCAAAGTCTCCTGGTAATTGTGTTTGTTGGCCTTCAGTTAGTAAAGTTGAAACACTCCAGCATTAAACTATAGGCGAACAGGGATTTGAACATGTAGAGCTGTATTAACTGAAGCCTATTGTAGCAGGGGCTCACAGCCCCAGCCTGATGACCTCTCATATCTCCCCTGCGCCATAGGCAACTGCTTTGGTTTAGTGGTTAGGATGTTGGCCTTCCGTGCGGGGGACCTGGGTTCGATTCCCGGCTGTTACACTAACATGCAAAAGAAGACCTCAACAGCGCTAAGAAACATCTGATTAATATGATTCTGTGTTATCTTCACTTTACTAAATGAATCCTAACACACAAAAGATCACTTCAAAAGTACCAGGAGACTTTGGCTGAGAGCGTCTGACTGATGGCGCAGTGGTCTAATGATGAGTCTTTCAGTACAGGCTATCTGTGTTCAAGTCTCATTCAATGCTGCAGTAACTTGAACTTTTCAAGGCTCGAATAAAAAAATAAAAACTCAAAAGCACCAGGAGACGTCTGCTGAATGCCCAAAGGTGCCTTGGCTCAATGGTGTGGTGCGCTTGATCGGTTGCCTCTGCTACAGACAGTTGGCAGGTTCAAGTCCCATGTCATCAAGGTGCTGGAGGACCATCGGGAGACGGTGCTCTCTCCCCCTGTTTCCTGAGATGTAACGGTTGGGGCTTATGTCTGAAAGAACCCTGTCCAGCTAAACTTTTACCATGAAAATGTCCAATTTAACATACTCTTACCAGCTCTCAGTGTGCCCTTTTCCAACTGGCCTGGAAGCCAGACATAAAAGAGGGACTTTCCCACCAAGTTTTGGGCCACCCAGTATGCAAATACACAGACTATTCTGTCAGATGATGGGCCAAAACCATGAACTATAGTATGTCGTTTTTTCATCATTTTCATATTTGTTTTTTAAATCGTTGCGAAAACCATGAACTATAGTTCATGGTTTTTGCGACGATTACAAAAAAAGATGAAAATGATTAAACAAATATACTATAGTGTGTAGTTTTTTCATCGTCAAAAGTCAAGAAAAATGACATTGCCATTGTCGACGATTATAATCGGGGCCCAGTATGCAAATACACTGACTATTCTGTCAGATAAAATACACGGACTATTCTGTCAGATGATGGGCCAAAATGCATTGCTATTTTATTTTTAAACGTTTGACCTAATTCTTATCTGTAAAATGTTAGGTGGACAGGGTTCTTTCAGACATAAGCCCCAGCGGTTACTTATCAGGAAACAGGGGGAGAGAGAGCACCCGTCTCCCGATGGTCCATCCCAGCACCTTGATGACATGGGACTTGAACCTGCCAACTGTCTGTAGCAGAGGGAACCGAATCAACCAACATCAAGCACACCATGCCATTGAGCCAAGGCACCTTGGGGCATTCAGCAGATGTCTCCTGGTGCTTTTGAGTTTTTATTTTGTATTCGAGCCTTGAAAAGTTCAAAGTATAGAGCATTGTGCTATATAGCAGCAATGGGACTTGAACATGGAATGTCCGTACAGAGAGACTGATCATTAGACCATTGCACCATCAGTCAGACACCCTCAGCCAAAGTCTCCTGGTAATTGTGTTTGTTGGCCTTCAGTTAGTAAAGTTGAAACACTCCAGCATTAAACTATAGGCGAACAGGGATTTGAACATGTAGAGCTGTATTAACTGAAGCCTATTGTAGCAGGGGCTCACAGCCCCAGCCTGATGACCTCTCATATCTCCCCTGCGCCATAGGCAACTGCTTTGGTTTAGTGGTTAGGATGTTGGCCTTCCGTGCGGGGGACCTGGGTTCGATTCCCGGCTGTTACACTAACATGCAAAAGAAGACCTCAACAGCGCTAAGAAACATCTGATTAATATGATTCTGTGTTATCTTCACTTTACTAACTGAAGCCTAACACACAAAAGATCACTTCAAAAGTACCAGGAGAGTTTGGCTGAGAGCGTCTGACTGATGGCGCAGTGGTCTAATGATGAGTCTTTCAGTACAGGCTTTCTGTGTTCAAGTCTCATTCAATGCTGCAGTAACTTGAACTTTTCAAGGCTCGAATAAAAAAATAAAAACTCAAAAGCACCAGGAGACGTCTGCTGAATGCCCAAAGGTGCCTTGGCTCAATGGTGTGGTGCGCTTGATCGGTTGCCTCTGCTACAGACAGTTGGCAGGTTCAAGTCCCATGTCATCAAGGTGCTGGAGGACCATGGGAGACGGTGCTCTCTCCCCCTGTTTGCTGAGATGTAACGGTTGGGGCTTATGTCTGAAAGAACCCTGTCCAGCTAAACTTTTACCATGAAAATGTCCAATTTAACATACTCTTACCAGCTCTCAGTGTGCCCTTTTCCAACTGGCCTGGAAGCCAGACATAAAAGAGGGACTTTCCCACCAAGTTTTGGGCCACCAATCAGGGCCCAGTATGCAAATACACAGACTATTCTGTCAGATGATGGGCCAAAACCATGATGTCGTTTTTTCATCATTTTCATATTTGTTTTTTAAATCATTGCGAAAACCATGAACTATAGTTCATGGTTTTTGCGACGATTACAAAAAAAGATGAAAATGATTAAACAAATATACTATAGTGTGTAGTTTTTTCATCGTCAAAAGTCAAGAAAAATGACATTGCCATTGTCGACGATTATAATCGGGGACCGGTATGCAAATACACTGACTATTCTGTCAGATGAAATACACGGACTATTCTGTCAGATGATGGGCCAAAATGCATTGCTATTTTATTTTTAAACGTTTGACCTAATTCTTATCTGTAAAATGTTAGGTGGACAGGGTTCTTTCAGACATAAGCCCCAGCGGTTACTTATCAGGAAACAGGGGGAGAGAGAGCACCCGTCTCCCGATGGTCCATCCCAGCACCTTGATGACATGGGACTTGAACCTGCCAACTGTCTGTAGCAGAGGGAACCGAATCAACCAACATCAAGCACACCATGCCATTGAGCCAAGGCACCTTGGGGCATTCAGCAGATGTCTCCTTGTGCTTTTGAGTTTTTATTTTGTATTCGAGCCTTGAAAAGTTCAAAGTATAGAGCATTGTGCTATATAGCAGCAATGGGACTTGAACATGGAATGTCCGTATAGAGAGACTGATCATTAGACCATTGCACCATCAGTCAGACACCCTCAGCCAAAGTCTCCTGGTAATTGTGTTTGTTGGCCTTCAGTTAGTAAAGTTGAAACACTCCAGCATTAAACTATAGGCGAACAGGGATTTGAACATGTAGAGCTGTATTAACTGAAGCCTATTGTAGCAGGGGCTCACAGCCCCAGCCTGATGACCTCTCATATCTCCCCTGCGCCATAGGCAACTGCTTTGGTTTAGTGGTTAGGATGTTGGCCTTCCGTGCGGGGGACCTGGGTTCGATTCCCGGCTGTTACACTAACATGCAAAAGAAGACCTCAACAGCGCTAAGAAACATCTGATTAATATGATTCTGTGTTATCTTCACTTTACTAACTGAAGCCTAACACACAAAAGATCACTTCAAAAGTACCAGGAGACTTTGGCTGAGAGTGTCTGACTGATGGCGCAGTGGTCTAATGATGAGTCTTTCAGTACAGGCTTTCTGTGTTCAAGTCTCATTCAATGCTGCAGTAACTTGAACTTTTCAAGGCTCGAATAAAAAAAGAAAAACTCAAAAGCACCAGGAGACGTCTGCTGAATGCCCAAAGGTGCCTTGGCTCAATGGTGTGGTGCGCTTGATCGGTTGCCTCTGCTACAGACAGTTGGCAGGTTCAAGTCCCATGTCATCAAGGTGCTGGAGGACCATCGGGAGACGGTGCTCTCTCCCCCTGTTTGCTGAGATGTAACGGTTGGGGCTTATGTCTGAAAGAACCCTGTGCAGCTAAACTTTTACCATGAAAATGTCCAATTTAACATACTCTTACCAGCTCTCAGTGTGCCCTTTTCCAACTGGCCTGGAAGCCAGACATAAAAGAGGGACTTTCCCACCAAGTTTTGGGCCACCAATCAGGGCCCAGTATGCAAATACACAGACTATTCTGTCAGATGATGGGCCAAAACCATGATGTCGTTTTTTCATCATTTTCATATTTGTTTTTTAAATCGTTGCGAAAACCATGAACTATAGTTCATGGTTTTTGCGACGATTACAAAAAAAGATGAAAATGATTAAACAAATATACTATAGTGTGTAGTTTTTTCATCGTCAAAAGTCAAGAAAAATGACATTGCCATTGTCGACGATTATAATCGGGGCCCAGTATGCAAATACACTGACTATTCTGTCAGATGAAATACACGGACTATTCTGTCAGATGATGGGCCAAAATGCATTGCTATTTTATCTTTAAACGTTTGACCTAATTCTTATCTGTAAAAATGTTAGGTGGACAGGGTTCTTTCAGACATAAGCCCCAGCGGTTACTTATCAGGAAACGGGGAGAGAGAGCACCCGTCTCCCGATGGTCCATCCCAGCACCTTGATGACATGGGAATTGAACCTGCCAACTGTCTGTAGCAGAGGGAACCGAATCAACCAACATCAAGCACACCATGCCATTGAGCCAAGGCACCTTGGGGCATTCAACAGATGTCTCCTGGTGCTTTTGAGTTTTTATTTTGTATTCGAGCCTTGAAAAGTTCAAAGTATAGAGCATTGTGCTATATAGCAGCAATGGGACTTGAACATGGAATGTCCGTACAGAGAGACTGATCATTAGACCATTGCACCATCAGTCAGACACCCTCAGCCAAAGTCTCCTGGTAATTGTGTTTGTTGGCCTTCAGTTAGTAAAGTTGAAACACTCCAGCATTAAACTATAGGCGAACAGGGATTTGAACATGTAGAGCTGTATTAACTGAAGCCTATTGTAGCAGGGGCTCACAGCCCCAGCCTGATGACCTCTCATATCTCCCCTGCGCCATAGGCAACTGCTTTGGTTTAGTGGTTAGGATGTTGGCCTTCCGTGCGGGGGACCTGGGTTCGATTCCCGGCTGTTACACTAACATGCAAAAGAAGACCTCAACAGCGCTAAGAAACATCTGATTAATATGATTCTGTGTTATCTTCACTTTACTAACTGAAGCCTAACACACAAAAGATCACTTCAAAAGTACCAGGAGAGTTTGGCTGAGAGCGTCTGACTGATGGCGCAGTGGTCTAATGATGAGTCTTTCAGTACAGGCTTTCTGTGTTCAAGTCTCATTCAATGCTGCAGTAACTTGAACTTTTCAAGGCTCGAATAAAAAAATAAAAACTCAAAAGCACCAGGAGACGTCTGCTGAATGCCCAAAGGTGCCTTGGCTCAATGGTGTGGTGCGCTTGATCGGTTGCCTCTGCTACAGACAGTTGGCAGGTTCAAGTCCCATGTCATCAAGGTGCTGGAGGACCATCGGGAGACGGTGCTCTCTCCCCCTGTTTCCTGAGATGTAACGGTTGGGGCTTATGTCTGAAACAACCCTGTCCAGCTAAACTTTTACCATGAAAATGTCCAATTTAACATACTCTTACCAGCTCTCAGTGTGCCCTTTTCCAACTGGCCTGGAAGCCAGACATAAAAGAGGGACTTTCCCACCAAGTTTTGGGCCACCAATCAGGGCCCAGTATGCAAATACACAGACTATTGTCAGATGATGGGCCAAAACCATGAACTATAGTATGTCGTTTTTTCATCATTTTCATATTTGTTTTTTAAATCGTTGCGAAAACCATGAACTATAGTTCATGGTTTTTGCGACGAGACTTTTCCCTCAAAGGGACTTTTTCCCCAAAGGGACTTTTGGGACTTTTTCCCCAACGGGACTTTTCCCCCAAAGGGACTTTTACCCCAAAGGGACTTTTTTTCCCAATGGGACTTTTTCCCCAAAGGGACTTTTGGGACTTTTCCCCCAAAGGGACTTTTTCCCCAACGGGACTTTTGGGACTTTTTCCCAAAAGGGACTTTTCCCCCAAAGGGACTTTTACCCCAAAGGGACTTTTTTCCCAATGGGACTTTTTCCCCAAAGGGACTTTTGGGACTTTTTCCCCAAAGGGACTTTTCCCCCAAAGGGACTTTTTCCCCAACGGGACTTTTGGGACTTTTTCCCAAAAGGGACTTTTCCCCCAAAGGGACTTTTTCCCCAACGGGACTTTTGGGACTTTTTCCCAAAAGGGACTTTTCCCCCAAAGGGACTTTTTCCCCAACAGGACTTTTGGGATTTTTCCCCCAACGGGACTTTTTGGGACTTTTCCCCAACGGGACTTTTTCCCCAATGGGACTTTTTCCCCAACAGGACTTTCTCAAATTTGAAAGCGCTATATTTTTAAAACTATGAAACATTTCAAAGATTCCTTTTCAGGCAAACATGTCCACCATAAGATGAACCTAAATAGGTTTGAATGGGGTTTCTCGGTTATTGCAGTTGATTTGGAGTAAGTGAAAGATAATGTAGTGAATATATACATTAATATATTGTATAGCCTACTGTATTGTGTACTGTACAATTATCACCAGCGAATATATGAATAGTTCTACAATTTAATAAGTATGAATGAAGTACAGTCTCAGGGGTTATACTTAACAGGCATCTGTCAAAGTTTGACAATGTAGGCCTGCCCTACATACAATATAAAATCACACCAATGTGAAGTGAGGGGTGCTCTTATCATCATACGTCATCATACATCATCTCATTCTGGCCAATCACAATTTGCGACCTCACTTTTGTCTGTTTGTGTTTACACAGACCCTCAAAGCTGGACATAGGAGGGGCTAGCCCCTCAACAATAGTACAAATTGGTTAGGTGTAGGCATAGGTGGGAATTGAACCCAGGACCAGCCCTGACCTTTGGATCCTCAGCGAGTATATCTAAAATTGACAGTCACAATTTTCATTAATCTATCATGTATACTATAAAGAACTTGGATGAATCACTGGGGAGATGCACAAAAACAAAGGCCTTTTGCGTTTTTCATCCTTTCCCCTTCTCCCCCTCTCCCCTTACATTTCCCCCCCCCCCCCCCTTCTCCCCCTTGGTAGGCGAATGTTCCCTTCGCCCTGGCGCAGTCGGTATAGTGCTGTCGCCTCACAGATAGAAGGTCCTGGATTTGATTCCCGCTGGGGACACTGTGGGCGTTGGGGGCATGCTCTCTCCTCCGCGTCATCAGTGCCCATACCCGAGGCAGGGTTGGCAAAGGGCCTTTCTGCGTGGAGTTTGCATGTTCTCCCCGTGTCCCCTAGGGTAGGTACCCTCACAAAAAACATGCAGTAATCCTGGTCTCTAAACTACCTCCCCCTGGCAAGCCGGGGCGCCTGATGGAGGAGAAAGGAACTGGTTAGAATAACGTGTTCCTTCCACGCGCTACGTCCGGCCGGGGAAACTCCAAGAAGCAGCTTGGACTCCTCATGCATAGAAGGAAGCATGAGGTCAGTCCGCTGCCCCCCAACTTGTATCATGCCAGACTTGCATCGTTCTTTCAGTGTAGCCTAATCACTCGATTTAAAGTAGTTCTGGTGCCTATAACATTTGTTGTTTTTGTTATCAAATGTTTTTTTTTTAAGACAAACAGCACAACCAAACTTACATCATGAATGAATAAAAACACAAAAAAAGGGCACATGCAATACTCATACACAGCAAAAGAAAAGGAACACAAAAACAAACAAACAAACCCACCCACCCCTCCCTCCCAGGACCAACGGCGCCACAAAATGCACACCTGCGCCAAGTTTCTCACCACTGTGTAATAGAAAAATAATAAAAACTAAATCATATCCTAGATTTTTCCTCAATGTTCGACCAAATATTAATATTTTCCTCTTTTGCTCCATGTAACCTTGCCGTTGACATCTCTAGATAGACGATATCTAAAAAGGTTAAAACCATCTTCTTTGCAGCTGTTAAGCCAGCAAAGACACACTTGCGAGTGCTATTTAACTACAATTGGGATACATCGTTAATAAATAAATAAAGAGAAGGTGTAATGTTAACTCGTAATATAATTGAAAGTTTAGCAGCAACCATATTCCAAAATGTGAAAACATTTGGACATTCCGAAACCATATGGAAGAAGGTAGTGCAGTTGGGATTATTTAAAAACCTCATAGCACATAATCTACGGGGGTCAAATATGTTCGGTGAATAAAATGTAAATGATTTGTTGATGATCAGGATTCCTAGAAGATAATATTAGACCCCAATGTGTCCCAGCTCCAATCTGGATCTAGATTTGGTATGTCATTCCTCCATATAGTATCAACAGGTAAGGTCCCTAATAAAAAAAGCATACAGTGTGGAAACGAAACCTCTCGATCGACTAACATTACAGATAAGACTATTAAAGGGTGCATTGTAAGGAGGGTCTGCCATGGAACCCCATAAGTCTTCATGGTAGTTCTCAGTTTAGTTGTAGATAGAAAGAAGAAAAAATTACCAGGCAAATTAATAACATCACATAAATTCTGGAAACAACGTAAACCATTTTTATCAAATAAATCACCCAAAGTATGAATCCCCTTGGAACTCCATCTAGGAAAACAACTAGGGCGTTCATCCAACAGTAAACCTTCATTGTTGAACACTGGGGGAAACAAATTCCATTTCAAATACATTTTGCACATTTTTCAGCTGCTCTCCACACTGTTACTAACTGAGAAATGATTGGCCCAAAGCAAACTTTGCATTGATTATTCGTTATGTTTGAATAGATCAGATCTCTTAATTCAATAGGATGCACCAAACTCTCCTCAAGCTCTCGCCAAGAGACCTTAGTTGAGTCGAACCATCTTAAAAAGGGGCGAACAGTGAAAGCCCAATAGTATCATTTGAAGTTAGGCAACGAAAGGCCGCCATCAGCTCTGGCCCGCTGTAACAAGGAAAGTTTGAGAAGTGGGCATTTCCCATTCCACACAAATTTAGATATAGCAGAGTGAAGTTTAGTCCAATACTGTGATGGCGGTGGCAGCATAGAACTCACAAAATTAACCCTAGGGAGGACATTCATCTTTATGATTGATACTCGAGCTTGAAGAGAGTTGGGCAATGACGACCATCTGCCTAAATCAGGGGTGGGCAACTGGCGGCCCGGGGGCCACATGCGGCCCCCACCTTCACTTAGTGCGGCCCGCAGGTTAATATCAGAATACTGATATAGTATTGATTTCAGCTGTTGCAATTACAAACATGACCAGCTTTAATTATACTTAATGACTAGTATTAAATGACTAGTACTTACCGACTAGTATTAGTAGTATTGTCTTGTGTACAATTTGTATTTAGTTCATAAAGTTATCATAACTAAAACTAAATCTATTTGAAAATCAATGAAAAGGTTACTTTTCAGGATTCTAATAAAAAAAAAAAAAGCAAAAAATAATTCAGTATTTCAATTCAAATATAGCAAAAATAGCTGATCTACAAGCTCAAAACGCGTCGCGACGCTAAGGTCTCTTGGCGAGAGCTTGAGGAGAGTTTGGTGCATCCTATTGAATTAAGAGATCTGATCTATTCAAACATAACGAATAATCAATGCAAAGTTTGCTTTGGGCCAATCATTTCTCAGTTAGTAACAGTGTGGAGAGCAGCTGAAAAATGTGCAAAATGTATTTGAAATGGAATTTGTTTCCCCCAGTGTTCAACAATGAAGGTTTACTGTTGGATGAACGCCCTAGTTGTTTTCCTAGATGGAGTTCCAAGGGGATTCATACTTTGGGTGATTTATTTGATAAAAATGGTTTACGTTGTTTCCAGAATTTATGTGATGTTATTAATTTGCCTGGTAATTTTTTCTTCTTTCTATCTACAACTAAACTGAGAACTACCATGAAGACTTATGGGGTTCCATGGCAGACCCTCCTTACAATGCACCCTTTAATAGTCTTATCTGTAATGTTAGTCGATCGAGAGGTTTCGTTTCCACACTGTATGCTTTTTTTATTAGGGACCTTACCTGTTGATACTATATGGAGGAATGACATACCAAATCTAGATCCAGATTGGAGCTGGGACACATTGGGGTCTAATATTATCTTCTAGGAATCCTGATCATCAACAAATCATTTACATTTTATTCACCGAACATATTTGACCCCCGTAGATTATGTGCTATGAGGTTTTTAAATAACGACAGTAATATGCAATGCGGCCCTCTGGAGTGAGTGTGGAAATATAGTGGCTCTCTCCATCGTCAAAGTTGCCCACCCCTGGCCTAAATCAAGAGAAATTTTATTCAAAGTGTCACCATGGTTGTTTTTAACAATAGCCTGAACGAGAACGAGAACACATCTATGCCAAGATACTTACATTTGTTCACTACTGGGATTATGGGCGGCAGAACGACAGATCTCATCTCCTCATTTTAGCGGCAACAGGGCCGATTTTGTCCAATTCATTTTGTAGCCTGAGATGGCACTGAACTGATCAAAAAATGTGAACAACGTGAGTAATTGACTGTGGAGCATTCTCAATAAACAGGATGTTGTACGCATAAGGAAATACGATGTGTGCTGCATGGTGCCTATATCATGAAAGCAAGGACAGTCTCAAAGGCCTGGTTCAAACTTCAGTATCATTGCAGTAGAATGTATTTCCTAATCACCCCAGAACTGTATGTGTTTTTGCGGGGGCACATCAATGTGTCACAGCCTTTGGAATGTGTGTAGGAGAGTGTGACATCGAGGACATTGGTGATGGACGTCCCTCAGGCTGTCCATGAAGAATGGAATTAGACAGCAGCCTGCAACACACCTGTAAAAGAGGCAGCAAGTGGAGAGTAAAGCCTGATTTGAACTATTCCAAATGTTATCGCTCAAGTCAACAATACATTTTTTTTAGGACAAATCATGTGACACTTTGTTGCCGAAACATAAGTCAGGCTTTATGAGATTGATGTTTTGGACAAACTAAAGGTTTGGTTAGGTTGGGTTTTGGTTTGGTTAGACTCTAATCCCAGTTCAAAAGATCTACATGGCTTACCCAAACATGGCGCATATACCACACAGAATCCACATGGATGGGCCAACTTTTCCGTCGATTTCTGTGGTAATGACTTCTTCACAGGAGGCACATTTGACAACGGCTGGTGTTCTGCCAAGATCCTTCAACTCTGTAACCTGTCCTGTAGGAAGAATGGATTTGCTCACTCACACTCCATCACTCCAGCATGGCCTTATGGTGAAATTGGTGATCTAAAATAATGTGACCATCTTGTGGATTTCACACAACTTACATGGAAGTCTTTAAATACGTGGCCTAAACTCTGCTAATAAAAAACTGAACCGATTTACATTCGGACACTGACGTTATGTGATTGTCTACACGATTGTCACACATTTCAGCAGGTCACCAATTTAACCGTAACACCACCATGCTGTAGTGACCAAGTGGAAATGAGCGAGTGGCCGAGATTTTGGGTATTGAAATTTGGCTTAAGGTTTATGGGGAATCATAGTGTATAATAATGTGTGCGTGCATGCATGCAGCGTCGCCGCCAGGCATATGCACAAGACGCACTGTGGCAACACACTGAGGGGACAACTAAATGTGGCAAGCCGATCCTCATAATAAATGGAAAAAGGTAAATGGTGCATTTATATAGCGCCTTTATCCAAGGCGCTTTACATAGATTGTGCATTACATTCACCCATTCACTCATACACCGATGGCGGTGGAAACCATGCAAGGCACCAACCAGCACATCAGGAGCAATTAGGGGTTCAGTGTCTTGCTCAAGGACACTTCGACACTAACTCTGGAGGAGCCCAGGTTCGAACTGGCAACCTTGCGGTTACCATCCAGCCACTCTACCCCTGAGCCACCGCTGCCCCTATAATAATAATTTGCTCCGCGGCTCCGCGGCTCCGCCTCTTAAAACACTCTTGCCCAGGGTTGCCCAGGGTTATTTAATCCATTAGATCATAGCGCCCAGCGATTTTTACCAACGGACCGGATGTTATCCCGGATGTGGATGTAGCAGCTAAATGTAGCCAAAACACTCTAGAGCCGATCGACAACAACGGGAGGTATGATTCATTCTATTGTGACTAGCGATGGGGCCGCGGTGGGCCCTCTAACACAGGATCTTTTCTTAGAATTGGACGGGATGATTTAGAGTTAGTAACGTTTTACGATTTTCGTGCTCGTCGGCTAAACAGGGGGGGAACATTTTCGATGACGTCCCACTGTTACGCAACATCGAGTATTGCGCAACAGGCGATCGATTGTGATATCCATAATCTTCGTTTTTTGGATAAAACTTCGTCCTGGGCGTTACTAATTGAAAGGACGGTGAACTTTGTCCTGGGCGATTGGGGTGTTAAAATCAGCGGCGCCCCTGCATGAGTGCGGAAACTAAGAAGGCCGGGTCATAGCTCTAGTCCATAGCCCTAATGCCCTTTGCTGCCGTTGCATTAAGGCTATGGGACTGTTGTCTTCCTGCCCTCGCATGAATTGCAGACCAGCCTGTCCTCTGTTGCGAAAATATAATATAATATAAAAGAGGTTTTACCTACTCACCAATACAAAGGCGGCTTGTGTTCTTAGAAAGCCTTTCCTTAGTGGACACACTCCACCCCACCCCACCACACATATAAAATGCACTTTTTGCCCAGTATTTATTTTTCACCAGGAAAGGAAAAATCTTGCCTATGAGGTTTTTATCTTGGCAATATCGGTAGAGGGCACAGTGGAGTAACTAAAAGTATTTTTTCCCGGTGAAAAATAAATCCCTTTATGGGCAAAAAGTGCACTTTATACGGGTGGTGGGTGGCTCAGAGTGCGTCCACTAAGGACAGAGGAAAGAGAAGAGTAACATATCTAATGAAGGCATTAGAGCTATGCTATGGACCAGAAGGGTCATACTCACCTTCTGCAGGCTGTTCCTGAGTAGCTTGCTCCTCTGCAGCAGGGGGTAAGATGTAGATCCCCCCATTGGGTGCCATGCGATTGCCTTCAGAATAGCGGGAGTGTGTCACATTCCAAGCACACATTCATATAAAGAGCTCTATTTCAAAATGGCCATGAGGGCTACAATGTAACTTACGGTAAACTACCATATGGGAAAATTCAAAGTTCCTAATTTGTGATACGGATATGAAAGTGTTTTTAACTGACTTATTCCTTTATGTTCTAAATTAAGGTTGTTAAATTCTTATGACAAATCATGAATAGTCATTTAGGCTTCATGCACATTGATATCAATTAAAAATTAAAAAGATCCTAATGCTCAGCCTAACCCTTAACATTATTATTCGTTTTTTATTTTATTTTTTATGAGACATAACAGACAGATATATCAACAAGACATAACAAACAGACAATAATGCATACAGTAAACATGAGTAACGAACCTATCATTTTATGATTGAGGTATAGGCAACCACAATACAACAGTTGGACACCTTAACAATTTTGCCTGTAAAGTAGAGCAGTCATACAGCAGAGTCAAGATGACCCGTAATGGGACAGATAGATGTTGCTAAACAGGGTAACACTTTACTTTAAGGGACAAATTCATACACGTAATTAAGGCTTAATTAAGCCTATATTAAAGGCGTAGGTGATGCATTAGTTATCAATGATAACTAATGCATCACCCATTAAGCCTTAATTAAGGCCTAATTAAGCCTTAATTACGTGTATGAATTTGTCCCTTAAAGTAAAGTGTTACCCTAAACAGTCCCGTTTGTTGCAACGCAGCCTCTCCAGATGTATCAGTGATACAAATTCATTAAGCCATTTAGCGAACCAAGGAACGATAGAAACCCTCTGTTAAATAATTATCTTTGCTACAAGTGTTGGGTGATGGTGTTGATCTTAAGTTAAACACGTATAGCAGTTCTTGTCCAGTGTACTACTAATGCAGACCTCAGAATCCACTACAAAGAAAAGGTGTTAGTGCTACGATCCACACTGGCCATAACAGTGACCATAATCTCCTATGTTCTTACCTGAGGCAGAAAAGGCAATTGAGCGGCTTGGGAGGACATAGATCCCAGGATACGGTTGGAGCCCATTCGCCTTTTCTGTCAACATACAAATAAAGATAAAAATAAAACAAGTATAAAAGGGATAGTTGTCTACTTCATTCTCATGTTTAACTACACATTCATGGTAGATATTTGAAGGAGTATGATTTTGTTGCATCTCTGAATAAATATACATACATTGATGCCTTTAATATCTTCTTAATAAACCATTTCCAATTCATTTTCCCATAGGTTTCAGAAAGTATTTAGCCTATTTAAAGACCTTTAAGCCTCATGATGCAGTGAGAGTTGAACCCATATGCAGTCACAGCAAACAAGGGCAGATTTCAAAAGATGAAGAAGTTGCAAAAACCTTACACTGAAGTTGTATGCAGGAAAATCAGGAATGCAGGAATCAAACAGAAAAATGACAAAGTAGTCAAACAGGAACAACTCGAAACCAGGAACATGCATCGGAAACAACAAACTATGAACTGACAACTGAATATTTGCAATGAGTCCAGTATTATAGGGGGAAGGTTGATTGTTGAATTGTTCACAGGTGGGATGACGAGGGAGTTGTAGACAGGTGAGTAAATGGGACTGCAGTGTGGAATGGAAAGTGGGAGTGGCCAGGGCTGACATGGTCTGTGGAGAGACAGACCCTGACATATACAAAGCCAACTCGGATGGTGACAAATCATGACAATAAACAAAAAATCACCCCCGTGTGAAGTGAGTGGTGCAACTCCCTGTGGGGGTCCCCGGGGAGTCCCCAGAAGTTCCAGATGCACAGGACCACGGAAAGGGTGCCGGCCCGGTTCCGGCGAGTCGCCCCACGTCCGAAACGGTAGAGAAATGAGAGTTACCGTGTGGGGGTCCCTCTACTGTACTGTACTGTACTGTACTGTACTGTACTGTCACTGTACTGTACTGTACTGGCACACCCGAAATCATCATATATACAGTTAATATGTGCGTTTGTGAGTGTGTTAGGTTGCGCACAGGTGGTGAAAAACAACCATGCTATTTTCGTGCTCATACCCAGGCACCCAGGCAGCCAGCCACACACATAATGTAGCTCCATAAGGGAGTGGTTGCACCACTCAAAAAGTTGGGCCGAACAAATAATTAGAAAGAAGAAAAAAGGGCAGTGTTTTTTTTGTTGTTTTTCTTCTTTCTAATTATTTGTTCGGCCCCAAAAAAATGTGTTTATTGTCATGATTTGTCAACTTGGCTGTTGGCTTTGTCTGAGGCCTTAAAAGTCTTGAAATAAATACTTTTTGAAACGTCTATGGAAAAATGAATGGGAAATTCTCTAACGGTGCCCTCGTCATTCTGAAAGGGGGCGGGACTACAACGCTCTATTGTCTCACTGGATGATCTGGTCTCTATCTGCAGAGAACGTCTGGAGTCTCTGAGTCTGGACCACCGACGTACTGTATGTGTTTAATGTACTTCTCCCATGAATTAACATTGTTAATTAAGATGGAAATAGTGTCTCTGTCTAACTCAGCAATGTTGACAGAGAATTCCTTGACACTGACCAAGAAAGGTGATGTGAGATGTCTGGGTCTCCTACCTGGAGTGAGTTCAGAGAAAACAGTTCTCTGTTCCTGTCCTTGGAGATCCTCCTCTTTCTGAGCCAGCTCCTTCAGCTCCTCATTAATAGTCTCCAGCTCACACGGCTGGTAGCCGCTCTCTGATTTCAAAGAATCAGTGGCGTAAAGTAACAACAAAGTACATGTACTCAATTACTGTTCTTAATTACACTTTCAAACCAAATAGAGCCCCCTGTGTTTATGTTGATTCAGAGAGAGATCTTATCATACATGTATTGTACATCTACAAGGTCAAGAAAGACGTGACACGTTTTGAGCTGTAATTTTGCTACTTTGGTGTGACAGAAAAGAAGACGGCACACAGGATGAAATCAAGTGAAAATCCCATTTCCCTTTACTCACCATCACCCGCAGTGCTACCAGCTTCCCGGGCCCTCGTCCTAAACTGCTGCATGTTCTGCAGCAGGGCACGTCTGTTCTCAAGCTGCTGTTTTCGCAGCGCAATCAGGACCAGCTCAGTGGACATGCTCCCTGAGTCCAGTGATCTTTGGGCGGGCTCTGAGCTCACAGGGGCACAATTTCTAGTGTGGTCCTCCTGCTCTCCTGGTTGATCTGTAGTGGAGTTCTGAGAATCTTACTGTGGACTCTGCAAGTGGATCTGTACTCTATGGGAGCGGAACACGGCACTCTGCTCTGGTATCCATGATGGTCTGCTGGATTTGAAGAAGTTTTAGCAAAGACTCCAAAGGTTGTGTTGGATGCAGTTTGTCGACTGAATCCAATCTCTAATTTCAGCTATAACTGGCAACAAAACCTTACATGTATTTGAATCAACTTCAACTACACCACCAAAGACCACATGTCTTGAAGCAAAAAACTGAACTCAATTGAATTTTAATCCAGATTTAAGTTAACATGATGTTGCACTGGGTCGTCATCATATAGTCCCGCATCTGAGGCTTTGAAGGACTCGGTGTCTTGTTGGAGTAAAACAAACAGTAAGTAGGAAAGTTCAGCCTTTAGTCTCATTGTAGAGAAAACTATTAAACTTTGCCAATAAATGGGTACCAACCGTACATCCTGCCATCGACAGCGTGAAAGAAAACCAAGCCCATGTGGAGAATAGATTATTGTTTTATGCATAATCTACAGTACATTTTTCCAGGTCTTCTTTCGGTAGGACTGTCATCACTTCCCGCAACATGTAATCTAATGTATTTGCATTATTGTAATGTCGTTCTAAACCAGACCTTGTTGACTGGGACTTCAATTTTGAATAACCAAATGAGATACAGTACTGTAAGAACTGATAACGAACAGGCAGCCCATGGGCCTCATGTGGCCTGCATGCCTTTGTTTTTGAAGCCCACAACCAGGCTGCTTATAAATTCATTTAGACCTATTGGTGCTCTGGAATTCTCCTCCTTCATTTTGTGATAAACAAGATTGATACTGTCCTATTCAACAACAAAAACACAGTCAACCCATTTACTGGTAGGCTGCTATTGAAGCTCAAATGAGCCACCGCCAAATTTACACCTTAATGAAGCTCATTTGGTGACAATGAATACAAATTCAAGTAGCTATACACGCACGCACGCACGCACGATTCAACTGATGTAAGATGATATTTTATTTCATCCACATCAAATTGGTGTTTCGTTAATTCTTTTGCCCATTATCCATTCACTGATGTAAATATTGGTGGACCAATTTTTATTTTGATGCTAAAATGGCATTTGTCAAACAGATAAATCAGGGGACATTTTACTTTCTGGAAAGACCTGTTTGTCTCTCTCAGTAACAGACAGATGCTATTGCTTTTCTGTTGGTGCTGTACTGTCAGAATGCTTTCACTGCACTGCTGCCAACATCACTTTGCAAACAGATGAAATTTATAGGAACATTTTTAACTTGTTTCTTTGCTTAATGTTATTTTGGAGGGGGAAAGATGACTATTACCGTATTAGATTGATATATGATCTTGGTCAGATCAGATAAGAACAAGTGGCAAAATAAAGCACAAACATTAGTAGTATGTGCAAAAGATACATGTATAAAGATGTATAATCTACTGAAGCGTGGTAGATGGTAGAAAAGTTACATGCTTTTGCGATGAACAGCAATGCTGTATGGATATGTATAATAATACTCTTTGTGTATCCGTCACTTATGAAGTTCTTATAAAAGAAAAACATTAAAATAAGGCAGTAATGCAAATAAACCAACAATAAACAGCAAATGATTACACAAACATACAATGATGAGAATTGGAATGGAAAAAAAGGCTTTTTGAGAAAAAAGAACTGGAACAAGTGAGTAAGAATCTTGTTAGGTAACCTGATGGCATTTAGATAGCATTTGAAACAGACTTATAGCATTTCATGTAGACAGCACAATAATTGCATTGTATATAGTCATAGCACATCATAGTAGCCTACATATGTATAGCATAGTATAGTATATATGTATAGTTAATATGTATAGTGTCATTATATAGATATGTTCTAGTTACGTTCTTAGCTTACGCATGTTTCTTGATAAATGCATTTTATATATGTGATGTATTCCCATACTTTTGTTCCTGCCTAATGTAAGTCGCTCTGGATTAAGAGCGTCTGCCAAATGCCTAAATTGTAAATTGTAAATTGTAGTAGTTTATTTATCTAGTTTTTTTGACATGGACAATTACATTTTTGTATTACAAAGGCAATTGATAAAATATCTTAATCAGACTTGTTCTATTGTACTCAGTGGATTTTCCTCAGATGTTCTTGGTCATCCACTTCTCTTTCTAACACTGTCCCTGTCTCCATAAATGTCTTGTGCCATGCACGAATTGACGCACGTAGTTTCGTTGAGTCTGCGTATCCGATTTTGTCTCAATAAACCATAATACACATTGTTCCTTCTCTTGAGGAGTAGCCATTTCTTAATCCTAATCCTCCGGGCAATCACCCACAGCCTAGAGTGAGGCTAGACTACAGAGGCTATTACTTCCGGGTGGGGCGGATATGCCGGATAAGGGCTCTTCTTTGCTTTTTCGCGCATTTCACTGGCCTCACGATCCTGCTGCCTATGGTAACGGCCAAGGGAGGGAACGGGAGGGAATGTGTTAAAAACTTTGATAACCACCGAGTACATTAGAACAAATCTATAAATCGTATCAATTGCCTTTGTAATTAAATTTAAAAATTGTTAAGGAGACTTTATGGACACCCTGTACATCAGTATATTTTTTATGCAAATGTATGCAAATGT
The DNA here is from genome assembly GCF_951216825.1 of Electrona antarctica. Classification (NCBI taxonomy): domain Eukaryota; kingdom Metazoa; phylum Chordata; class Actinopteri; order Myctophiformes; family Myctophidae; genus Electrona; species Electrona antarctica. The sequence goes on from NC_136805.1 coordinate 26,296,896, forward strand.
CTCCTTCGGGAGACAAAATAAAGAAACCTTGAACCTTGTGCAGCATAGGCTAATAATAATATAAACAAGTTCTTCATCATCATGATCATCATCCTCCTCTTCATAATCCTTTGGGTGCCCTAGCGATCTGAGACACAGGCTGCTTCCAATGGATTCTGTTGCTCATTGTTACACCTAGTCAGTCAGTCGACTCAGTCCTGTACCCATGCTCAGAACATCTAGAAATCTGACGGTCTGCTTCCTCTTGTTGGCAGAATAGTCCCTGGAGCAGAATGTCCAAGATTATCTGGTCTTTTGCTCTAAATAAATGTCCAGCTAAGCAGACGGCTCTTTGTGCCACAACAACTGAGATGGGAGTGATGCCGCAATACATCTGAGCTTTAGTGGGATGGCTCCTCCATGAAATGTGTCCCATCAAGAATTTTGTTTCATCTGTTTCTCTATGCCACCAATTTACACAGAGACATTTTCAATTGAGGTCCTCAATTTGTTTGATGTCAATTCCATTCATCGAGCTGATGGTTGAGCGATCTGACTCTTAATACAGAATCAGTCTTCTGATGCTGTCTGTTGTGGCATTTAAAATTAGGCCAACTTTGGCTGCTAACAGATCTTCTGACTACTCTGAGACCTTTGGAGGAGTTGATATCTAATGCATGCCTGAGGACAAAATAAACAACGATGACAAAGTGAAAAGCAGCAAGTGTGAATGATTCTTATACTGTAGTGAAATTCTGAGGAACAAAAGTTGGTATCCATCTTATCTTGTCCAGTACATGCAGATGTTACAGGTCTGACGTGGAATGAATCAGCCACTGTATCATTTAATTATTTTGATTTATTTCTGAAAAACAGAAGAAAGGGCACACTGTTTATCTCTGCTGCACATTTGCACAGAACACCACGTTGCACAGAACACCACATCTGAAGTATTCACTTCCTGTTTAGCTGTGAGTGTGATGTGTCTTTTTTACAGACACCTCAGATAATACCTTACCATCCATTAATTAATAACCACATTAAAGAAAACAAATATAAACCTCATTAAAGATTCCCCAAACATTCTTAAGTAGTATAAGTAGCAGTAGTAGTATCTTCAGTATAACTCTTAGCCATAACAATCATAACATTTTAACATCTCTATTTTTAAACACACTCCCTCGCGGATTTACCCTTCTCACATTTCCACAGACCAATTATTCATTTTCCCTTTCATTCATATCAGTAGGCTACATCCCTATTAATGTATTAACTCAGTGGACTACCAATACAATTACCATACAGACACATTCTGATTACATTGATCATTCCTACCATCATGTTGCATCAAACTACACCTGAACTTAAACAGATAAACAGACTGTTCTATTTACTATTACACTATTCTACCTTTCTCATTACATTTACCTGAAAAACAGAAGAAAGGGCACACTGTTTATCTCTGCTGCACATTTGCACAGAACACCACGTTGCACAGAACACCACATCTGAAGTATTCACTTCCTGTTTAGCTGTGAGTGTGATGTGTAGCTGCGTGTGTAGCTGCTAGTGTAGTTCCCTGCAGCGTAGGCGCCCCCTACTGTCAGGAGGTTGTTAGGACCTCTCCATTAGTGAACAGGAGACTATTCAATTCAATTCTCATTTAAATTCAGAGTGCTACACCCTCCCCCACTAGCGAAAGAAAAAAAAACACATCACTTTTTTTTATACACTTCTCAGCTACCTTGGGTTTACTTCTCTCATTTTCTTTTCAGTCCATAGTCATTCACAGTCTCAAATACACTAGAGTCTCTGTGGTAAGGAGTGACTGTGTGAATTAGTCCTTGCTGGGCTTCACATCTGCCATGGTCTCCAAAATCCATTCGCTGCACTCTGGTTGCAGGATACTATCAGACTCTGTACCCCGGCCCCTCGTTGACCCAGGGATGGCTGTCCTAAATTGTCATAGGTCAAGGTCAACGGTGCTCTCCTATTCCTGGTAGGATACAGTCTTTGATCCTGTCTGTCCACCGAATCAGTGGAGCTGTCCTGTCCTTCCCCATCTGAAGATTCTTCGTCAGACACGGTTGATTCCGGGGCTATTAGGCTATCCGTCTCCAGCTCTGGCTCACTTGTAGATTCCTCTTCCCCTCCCGTTGCCTCAACATTACCTTCGTGCCTGCCGTTATCCATATCCATGTCATCTAGCATGGTGGTCATTGCACTGTTTTCTTTTCCCACTGGAATTACAGGAATGAGAACACCTTCATACTCCTCATCTGAATCATCTTGTCCCTGATAAGTTGTCACATGTCTTTGCTGGAGATGCCTTCTTTGATTCTGCCTTTTCTTTGCATCAACGTCTCGACTCAGTGGGAGTGAGTCACAAGGCAAAAGGAGATTCCTGTGAACTATCCTGTTCCTTCCTTTTCCATCCTCTGGTCGGATCTCAAAGACGGGACTGTCTTCATTTTTCTTGCCCATGACAACATGTATTTTGTCTTCCCAATGGGATCTTAATTTGCCTGGGCCACCTCGCTCATTAAGGTTTCTGATGAGGACTCTGCTTCCCGGCGGTAGGTCTGTGCCATACACTTTCCTGTCATAATGGCTTTTCCCCCTTTCAGCATGTTTCTCTACTGCTCTGGATGCGATCTGGTAGGCCTCTGTCATTTGCTCTCTCCATTTTTGTACATATTCCGCATGTGTGTTCTCTGAGTTGTCTGGATTCAGGTTGAACATTAAGTCAATTGGAAGTCTTGGGGAGCGCCCGAAAAGTAGGTAAAAGGGGGAATACCCGGTTGCCTCATGTTTTGTGCAATTATAGGCATGCACTACTTTGGGGAGGGATTTCGGCCAATCTCTTTTCTGTTCTTCAGGTAGACACCGTAACATTGACAGCAAAGTCCGATTGAACCGTTCCACCTGCCCATTCCCTTGGGGGTGATACGGGGTTGTCATGGAGTTCTGGATGCCACACAGTTCATGCAATCTTGCCATCATTTTGTTATTGAACTCAGCACCTCGGTCATGGTGGAACCGGGTCGCGAATCCAAACTTAAGCACAAAGTCCTCGAACAATTTTTCAGCCACTGTTTTGGAAGATTTATTCTTTGTGGCATAAGCCTGGGCGAACCTTGTGTAGTGATCCATGATCACTAAAATGTATTCATAGCCCTGTCTGGATGTCTCTAGGTGCAAAAAATCAATTGACACCAACTCAAAGGGGTAAGTTGACTTGATTGTTGTTAGAGGGGCTCTAGTGGGTTTATTCGGCTTCCTACGCTTAAGACACTCACAGACTTCAGTCACATAATGCTCAACATCACTTTGCATTTGAGGCCAGAAGAATCTCTCCCTTACTAGTGATATGGTCCTCTCAGCTCCCAGGTGCCCCATCTCCTCATGCAGCTCCTTGTAGACGCAGGGGAGAAACTCCCGGGGCAGCACCAGCTGACGTCTTCTGGGGGTCTGACGATAAAGGATTCCTTCAGTGTCCAGGTGGAGCTTCTTCCACTCTCTCAGAAGGATGCCCACCTCTCTCTGTTCTCTTCTCCGTTCAACATTTGTGGGTGGTTGCCCTCTTTTGAGATACCACAGGGCCCGTCCAATGACTTCATCCTTTTCCTGAGCAGTCTTTAGCTGTTTTGTAGGGATTTGTGACAATGTTGAGCAGACTGTGTCACCACCCAAAGTCTCTAAGACTACTGGGCTGATCCAGGTGGTGAGGGTCTCCATCTGTACTGACACACCCTTCAGCGCCGCACTCACCGCATTAACTTGAGTGTCTTCTGTGTACTCATCCCATCTCTCTATTTGCAAGGGCATCCGGGAAAGGCCATCAGCATCACGGTTCGCCCGGCCAGGGCGGTACTTGATGTTGAAATTGTAGTCAGCCAGTTCTGCCACCCAGCGGTGGCCGGTTGCATTCAGTTTGGCTGAGGTTAAGACGTAAGTCAACGGATTATTATCCGTGTAGACGGTGAATGATGAGGCGTGGTAAAGGTAATCTCTGAAACGCTCGCATATTGCCCATTTCATTGCGAGGAATTCCAATTTCCCGGAGTGCAGATGGTAATTCTTCTCAGCTGGGCTCAAGGTTCTTGACCCGTATCCAATTACCACCATGTCCCCGTTTTGTCTCTGGTATAATACGGCCCCTAAACCCTCCTGGGAGGCATCGCAGTGTAGTATGAATGGCTGGGAGAAATCTGGGTAGCCCAGCACTGGAGGGTTGGTCAAACAGTCCACCAATTCCTCTAATGCCAGCTGGTGTTCTTCTGTCCAGCATATGGGGGTACTACTGGCCAGCTGACTGTGGTGTTTCTTTTTGGGACCTTTCTTTCCACGCACGGGTTCAATTGGAGCTGCTGCTCCGGTCCTCCTGTCTGTATCACTTGGCTGACACAACAGCCCATATAGGGCTCTGGCACGGCGTGAAAAGTTCTTTATGTACGGCCGGTAGTACGACAAAAAGCCTAATACTTTTCTCAACTCTCCCACGGTGGCAGGCCTCTTTTCTTTCAAAGCCAGCACTGGCTCAATGTCTGCTGGATCCATTGTGTAGCCCTGCTCTGACACTAACCGGCCTAGGAACCGAACACTCCTTCTGAACATTTCACATTTCTTGGCCGTGAGTTTAATGCCAAACTTTTGGTAGCTCTGTAATACCATACGGATGTGGTTCAAGTGTTCATCAAAGGAGTGACTATGGACCAGGTTGTCATCCAAATAGGGTAAGCAGATGTCATCTCTCATCCCCTCCAGGCATTCCTCCATGGCCCTCTGGAATTCCGCAGGTGAAGAGCTCAACCCAAAGGGTATCCGGGTCCACTCAAACAGGCCCCAGGGTGTGATGAATGCGGTTAATGGCCGGCTCTCCTCATCCACGAAACCCTGGTGATAAGCCTTCCCCTGGTCCAAAACTGAATACCAGGAACTCCCACATAGACTGTCAATTAAGTCCTGGATTCTGGGGATCGGATGTCTGTCTGGAACCGACTTCTTGTTTAACTCTCTGTAATCACAACAGAGCCGTAGTCCTCCATCTTTTTTTCTCACTACCACCACTGGAGAGGAGTATGGTGATCTTGACTTTTGAATCCACCCCCTATCCAACAGGTCACGCAAATACTGCTTTACTTCCTGATGCAGTGGCTTAGGGATAGACATGTATGTTCTCTTCACAGGGGTGGGATCATGGAGAGTGATATGTATCTTCAATGATGGAATACATCCAATGTCATGCTCATGACGTGAAAATGCCTTACATTCTTCCCTGAGCAACTGCTGTGCTTTCCTCCGCTCCTCTTCAGGCAGGTGGTTTAGTTGCACTGGGGGGTCCCATTTTTCTTCTGGGGGCCCGTCGTCTCCGGTCTCTTCTCTGTTACCACTGATCGCTGGCGGATGCTTCTCTTTGTCTGTGTCTTTATCATCATTGGCCCCAAAAGTGCTGCGCAAAGCCGGATATAATCCGCTCACTGGCTCTAGGTGGCCCACCTGCATTTTCCTGTCTAATGTCAGTGTGTGTTTTGTAGAATTCATCACTGGAATTCTGATACGTGATGATTTCCCCTTCTGTAGAGTGACAAGCATCTCGCCACTGCTTAGCCCCTCAGGCCAGTCTAGTCCTCCATTTGGTACAAAGAGCATCACCTTCTTATCTTCTAAAATGCCAGCGTGTGTGCGGCCCTTCACAATGGCTAGTTCCCCAGGTGGTATTTTAATGCATACATTTCCCACTTTCACTGGCGTATGTTCATGTTTTTCTACAGGGGCGATGAGTACTTCTGCCAATTTTTTTACATCTTTTTCCTCCAGGGTGAAGACTGCTCCAAGGGTGGAGATTAACTCTGGTGTTACCCCCTCTTTCAGTATGCACTCAATCACATTAAACCCAATAATGGGGTCTTCAGCCACTTTTGGGTCAGGACTTACCAGAATGGGTACTTGTACAGCTTTCGGGGAATTTTTGGTTTGGCCAAAGCTGATTTCTATTTCCACCCACCCACAAAAAGGTATCTGTGTTTGATTTACCGCTAACCCACTGAGTTTCACTGGTCCCAATAAATCACTGAGGGGTCTCACTTGGGTGTGTGGGAGAAATGTCTGTCTCTGTCTCCAATCTTCATTCACCATACAAGCTTGAGCACCAGTGTCCCACCAGGCCGTGACTGGGGTGTTGTCAAAAAAACAGTTCACCATGCATTTCTTCCCTACCACATCCACTAATGTAGCTTGACTCTTAGGGTTCAGGAAGCCTATCCGGAGAGTCTCAATTTGTTCTTTGTTGCTTGCAGGGCCCATATCCCCTTCCTGCTTTGCGTTTGTAGTTTTTGCTCTCATGGGGAATGTGTTCTGAACTGCAGTGCTCCCCTTCTCAGCAGTCCTCTTCAGTTTCCCTGGTTCGATCTGGACTGGCGACACCCCCATGCGAAGTGCCCTACGTCTCCACACCTGAAACAGTGGTCACATGAGTCCATCTTTCCTTGGGTCATGCATGTCTCACAAGCCCTAATCTGCCTTCTTCTCATCAGCTGCCCAGGCTGAGATGTGCCACGTTGCCCCATACAGTCTTTCAGCAGTTCCCGAATCTCTGCCATCTCTGCTCTCAACTCGTGCACCACATCTTTAGTCGCAGACTCCCCTCTCTTCTCTGTTACAACTTTTGTCTTCCCCGCCACACTACTCTGCGGTGGGGACTCTGACTGTTGCCTATCTCCTCCCGATTGGATGGGACTGTAATTGATGGTCAGGTCTGTTTGTAGTTCACTGGCGGTTGCTGCCCTCATGTGGACGGTTTTCTTAAACTTATGTCTCCTTTCTTCTTCCAACCGTGAGGACATGTTCAGTTGTTCAATCAACTCTTCATCTGTTATTGCTGTGTTCTCAAGCACATGCCTCATATCAAATTTCAGTGAATCACTTTGCAGTCCGGTGTACACTGACCTGAGGAATTTCTTTTGGACTAGTTCTGCTCCATACTGTTCTTCCCCCTCATCATCTGTGGTGGCAATAAGACGGTCTTTGAGTTCAATGGCTCTGAAGAGGAAACTTTGTGCTGTCTCTTTCGGCTCTTGCAGGAGGTTGATCAGCTGATGATATAGGTCAGAGGGGCTTTCCACTTTGAAATGGCCCTTCAACACGATTTTTAACTTGGGAATTGTGAGGTCTCTCTTAGACTCCAGCATGCTTCGCAATGGTAGGCCAGGGCTTATGGCTCGGATTACTGCTTCGATGATTTCTGAGTCTTTATAGTGTTTCTTTAGACCCCCGTTAATCTGGTGGAGCAGGTTGGTGTAGCTCAGCCTCTCCTTCTGGCCGCCTTCTCCAATCTGACCCCAAATCTTAAACTCCTTCTTTATAGTCACTTCTGGGGCGAGTCCAGTCTCCTTTTGAGGGGTACTATTGTCTGCCAGGCTGTCAGGCTGGCCCAGCCTCTGACTGAGTGACTTTATCTGTTCCCCCATCTGGTCTCTGGCTTTCTGTTGCTCCATCTCTAGATTGACATATCTTTTCCTCAGCTCCAACAGCACGTCCTGTTCTCCCCCACTGCCCTTGAAGCCTTCTATTGTGTTTAATAAGTCTTTCATGAAATGGCACGCCCCCTCTGCGTCCTCCTTCTCGGCCACCTCATCAATGGTAGCCTCAATCAGCTTGACCAGGCCACGTCTGCTTTGCTTCGCTGCGTCCAGTCCCTTGCACTTTGCCTGCAGGCCGACCTGGACCAGTTCTTCTTTCTGAAGCTTCCCCAATGCAGCACTGGCCTGTTCCTGTAGCTCCTCAAGCTCCATTTTCTGGGACAGGGTAATAGACGAACAATCTTGGTCCTCTTGTTAACTTTGTTACTGAGGTTGATGTCCGGATCCCGGGTTTCGGCACCAAAATGTTACAGGTCTGACGTGGAATGAATCAGCCACTGTATCATTTAATTATTTTGATTTATTTCTGAAAAACAGAAGAAAGGGCACACTGTTTATCTCTGCTGCACATTTGCACAGAACACCACGTTGCACAGAACACCACATCTGAAGTATTCACTTCCTGTTTAGCTGTGAGTGTGATGTGTCTTTTTTACAGACACCTCAGATAATACCTTACCATCCATTAATTAATAACCACATTAAAGAAAACAAATATAAACCTCATTAAAGATTCCCCAAACATTCTTAAGTAGTATAAGTAGCAGTAGTAGTATCTTCAGTATAACTCTTAGCCATAACAATCATAACATTTTAACATCTCTATTTTTAAACACACTCCCTCGCGGATTTACCCTTCTCACATTTCCACAGACCAATTATTCATTTTCCCTTTCATTCATATCAGTAGGCTACATCCCTATTAATGTATTAACTCAGTGGACTACCAATACAATTACCATACAGACACATTCTGATTACATTGATCATTCCTACCATCATGTTGCATCAAACTACACCTGAACTTAAACAGATAAACAGACTGTTCTATTTACTATTACACTATTCTACCTTTCTCATTACATTTACCTGAAAAACAGAAGAAAGGGCACACTGTTTATCTCTGCTGCACATTTGCACAGAACACCACGTTGCACAGAACACCACATCTGAAGTATTCACTTCCTGTTTAGCTGTGAGTGTGATGTGTAGCTGCGTGTGTAGCTGCTAGTGTAGTTCCCTGCAGCGTAGGCGCCCCCTACTGTCAGGAGGTTGTTAGGACCTCTCCATTAGTGAACAGGAGACTATTCAATTCAATTCTCATTTAAATTCAGAGTGCTACACAGACTGGTAATAGGCTAAATCTGTTATCATGTAGGCGAGGCCTATCCTATGTGCTGCACATGAATTATATAACACTTCCAAACAAGCTAGAGATAGGGTGGGGGGAATGTGATTGTGCCCATTTACGACTAAGACACAGGAAATGTAGGCTATTTCATACCATACATGACATGTACAGTATCACAATTATATATTTGTTTGTGTATTTTTCTTTTTTGTGATTCATTGGGGGAGACTACCAATTCCCAATGTGTAGGCCCAATCTGCCAAGTTTAGGAACTGCTGTTTTTTAGACCCAGTCAGACAGATCACTTTTAGAGCAAAAGAAGAAATAAGAAATTAAGAACAGTCCTAAATACAAACCATAGGGTTCCCGAAATATAGGATGCTTAATACTGCCTTGACCCTCATACAGATGCAACCTCTCACAACCAGCTCTAACATAAAAAGGCTAAATCCATTTAGATATATCACCTTCACAAACACAGCGGCTGAGCATGAGGCAACTGTAATTTACTGTACACACAGATAAGGTGTTTCAATAGACTATATGCCTGCATGGCCTCAGAGTCATTTTGTTTAACTGACGTCAGTTTACAGTATATCGCACCTGCCAGCTGGACAGAAGCAACATCCTCCGGCTCTGTATACAGTTGGGTGCCACCGATATTGTCCCTTATCATTTGACCCATTTAGGTCTGACCTCAACATTGAAAAAAAATCCTTCTAAATCCTCCAGTTTTCTGAAATAAATATTTTCACGATTTTTCAAAAATAGCAGACCTACAAGCTCGTAGCGCGCCACTCGGTGGCGCGCTATGAGCTTGTAGATCTGCTATTTTTCAATAGCTAAATTATAACAATGTTTAAAACACCAAAAGGGGTTCCCGCCCAAAATGGGTTAACTGTCCTTTTGCGCAGATCACGCAAACCTCAGCAAAAAGAAAAGGACAATATCGATGGCCTCCAACTGTATGAGACAGGTGATCAACAGGGCTACTGTACCTTATGAATACACTTGACTTGTTTCTCTGGCAGCAACATCACTGACTGTTGACCTGGATGTGATGTCATACACCAGACACTGAACCCACAAACCAAAGACAGTGTGTGAGCGCCGTCTACTGGACAGGCTGCATTCCAATATATTGAACAGTGGTTTATAAAGTTTAGTTTAGTTTACAAAACAGGACACATAACAGCACAGCCCTTCAAAGCACAACCACAGTGAGGAGGGAAGAGAAGTACAGTTCAGGAAGTGACCTCACCAAATTGACATTGTTACCTTGGTTACATAAAACATCAGGTGGGTGTTCTTTTTGGTGCCATAACGACCCAATTTTACTGTGTGGAAACAACAGGGGAATCATTACCCCTCAACCCCTACTGTACTGAGTACATTGATGGGTATTGGCTTTGGTGCCTTCCTAGGCAAGTCTTGCTTACAGGGATGAATGCTATCAGCATGCCTGCATTCTGCTTGCTGTGTGGCACCATGCCAAAGACCAAAGCACCATGCCAAAGTTAAGGTTTTGGTTTGGCCTCTTAGGTCGAAGGTGGGAGTCTGACAAAGTCTGGTCTGTCTTGACTAGTTAAGGATTTCAACCAAGTCGTGAAGTTAAGAACGTAGATTTAGAGTTGAGTTACGTTTGTATGTTTATTTTCTGACAAAGAGATCTTGGCTGGGTGTAGCCTTATAAAGAAGGGAGAATGACGTAACGGTAGTTCGACGTTACGTCATCCTTAACAGTATCTCCCCCTCGACGGACGTGTCCGCGCGTCTTCATGGGGGTTCATGGGGGTTTCGACGTTACGTCATCCTTAACAGTACCTCCCCCTCGACGGACGTGTCCGCGCGTCATCATGGGGGTAGTGGACTGGGTCTTGTCAAATTCTCTGATGAAGTGAGGAGGAATCGCAGTACAGGGCATCCAAAGGGGCTTAGCGGGATTCCCGTCCAGCAATTCAACCAGGTACTGCAGGTCGCGGTTCCTCCGGCGGACGGCCAGTAGCCTTCGTATCCTGTGAGTGTCCAACCTCCATGTGTGAGCATCGGGTTCAATAGGTGGGGAAATGGGCGGGGGAGCAATGTTGGGCGTCAGGGGGAGGAAGGTACGAGTAGCAGCCGCTGATGGGGAAAGTGGTAAGGAGGGGTCCGTGACAGTCACAGGGCATGGATCCATGAGGGAGGTGGGGGGTTCAGGATCCGTGTCGGCGGTAGAGATGGGAGTGGAGTCACCCGCTGCCTGGGGCTCCGAGGGGAGACCGGTAGGAGTGTCGTAGTCTCGGTGTGGGGGTAGGTCGACGGGCTCCGGGTGTGGGGCCACAGAGGAGTCCGACGATGGTGGCGAAAAGGCAGAATGGAGGCAGGTGGCATGGCAAGCAGGGTTCCAGGAAGATATTCTGGAGCCCTGCCCTGTGTACTGAAGCGATGGCTGGTGGAGGTTAAGCCACGGGAGACCTAAGGTTAACGGCAAGGGGCAGTCCTTCTCAGGAACCAAAAATCGAAGGTACTCACGGTGGTTACCGGAGAGGATCACCTCCACCGGAAGCGTCTCGCGATGGCAGAGCAAGAACGTGCCGTTTGCGCATAAAAATCGGCAAACAGTCGGGAGGGTTCTAGTCGGTACCCCAAGTATATCAACAGCCGATTGAGGGAGGAAATTGCCATGAGCACCGCAGTCAAAAAGGAGCGGGACAGTGGTGTGCTGATTCTCCCAACAGACGGACGCTTCGAGAGGGGTGTGGACCAAAGTAGACACACCAGCCGTTGTCGATTCTCCGACAAGGAGGAAAGCAAGTTTGGTAGTGGGACTCTGAGTCATCGTATTCTTCTGTAGGAGGTGGCAAGATCCTACCAGGTGGTCTTTGGAGTCGCAGTAGAGGCATGTCCCAGCTTTGAGACGACGCCCCTTCTCTTCAGGGGAGAGGGGAGCGCGAGCACCAGATCGGAAGCTCGGCCCGGGGGGAAGAGAAGAAGCAGACGAAGGCTGGGAAGAGGGCGGGGGCAAAAGCCACTCCGCGGTGGATTGAGGGGGAGCATAATGGGTGGGGAGCATAATGGGTGAGGGAGCATAATGGGTGGGGAGAATAATGGGTGAGGGAGAGGACCGAGCGGCCAGGCTACGTGAATCGGCATGTGCCGCACGGCGTCGATTATCATAATCGGAGGCCGCGTTAATCAAGGTGTCCAGGCGGGTGAACCGAGGGTGGAGGACAACAAACTCCCTTATGGGCTTATCGAGGCCGCTGGTGAAGCAACTGATCAAAGTGCCCTCAGCGTGGTCGGCTGCTGCATTGACTAGGCGGAATTCAATCGCGAATTCAGAGACGGTCCGGTTCCCTTGCTCCAAGTAGAGGCCCCGTGTCCCTTCGGCATCAGCAGAACTGAGCTGTGGGTCGAAAGTCTTCTGGAGGTCGGCAGACAGGTCCCAGTAAGAGATCGCCGGCGTTTTATCGAGGAGAGTAAAAGCCAGCTCCGCCGCTCTGTCGGAAAGACCTGAGACAAAGTAGCCAATGCGTTCCTCGTTGGTAGGCTCACCGTCGCCAGAGGCGAAAAACAGCTTCAACATGTTAATGTATCGGCCACAGGCCCCGGAAGTGCCATTAAAAAGCGGTTTAGGAAAAGACGGGGGCCGGAAAGACCGGAGTGGAGGTGCGGCACGATTCTCAACGTTCATGTCGACCAAACAGCAGGGGTCGTCCTCAAGAGGTATGTCCAGGAGGCCTTCTCCAGCGGACCCCTGGGCAGCTTCGACTTGGAGGGAGGGAGGGAGGGTGGGTTGGTGGTTGGTGGGGGAGGGGGCATCTTGCCTGAGGGGTCGATTGCCAGCAAGAATGTTAGTCAAGTTAGTCAAGAGAACTTCTTGTCTCTGCTGGCCAGCAGCAAGTTGTTGCTGGCTAGCCCCAGGGCCACCAACAGGGTTGGTGGTTGGTGGGGGAGGGGGCATCTTGCCTGAGGGGTCGATTGCCAGCAAGAATGTTAGTCAAGTTAGTCAAGAGAACTTGACTGCCAGCAGCAAGTTGTTTCACTAGTTGTGTGAAAGTGGAGTCAGTCTCCCCCTGTTTGGAGGATGGCGGGTTGGTCTGCATAACTGAAGTGGGTGCCTCGTTGGAAGAAGGTAGGATAGGTGCGTCGTGCATCATAACAGAAGTGGATCCCTCGTCGTTGGAAGAAGACGGGATAAGTGCTTCGTGCTTGACTCTACGGTCCTTGGGTTTCCTAGTGTCCATGAGGACTCGGCTTCGACCTGAGGTGGTCAGAAAATACTGTTAAGGTTTTGGTTTGGCCTCTTAGGTCGAAGGTGGGAGTCTGACAAAGTCTGGTCTGTCTTGACTAGTTAAGGGTTTGAACCAAGTTGAGTTACGTTTGTATGTTTATTTTCTGACAAAGAGATCTTGGCTGGGTGTAGCCTTATAAAGAAGGGAGAATGACGTAACGGTAGTTCGACGTTACGTCATCCTTAACACTTGTCCACCAACTATCCGCTGCCCTACAGCACCTCCATACATTTACACGTTTCTTTGGCGCTTTTTATTGTGGTGTCTGGATGACGTCAGTGTTAAAAAACATGCTTCACAGTAAAGAAGCAGGAGGATTTGAACCTACAACCTTCAGATCATAATATAGACAGTCTTATAATCATCCCAGTGTTCTTTCTCCTTTAACTTACAACAAACAACGATAGGCCTACAAACAAAATAAATAGGCAGTTTTAACCCATTTTTATCGTTTAATGTGTTTGAATGTTTATGGAGCACAATGGAAACAAGCCTCTGGCTTTTTTTGTGCACTTGCCAGTTCTTATTTTATTTTATTTATATAAAATAAAATAAAGCAATTTGTAAGCCCCCAATGTACGTATACCCCACCAGGCTGTAGTAGGCATTTTCTACTTTGAAGCGAGCTGCCATTAACCTCTTTGCCATCAACAAGGGATCAACCGACCCCAGTCCCTGTAACCTTATTCCTCCTCCTATTCCAGATGGCCAACTTAACAGATTCATACACAAAGTTGACCTGTGTTAAAACAGGTCTTCTCTTGCTGCTGTATTTTGGCTATAGTATAGGCAAATAGTTCCCCTATTTGCCTAGGGACCAATATGTCTTAATGTATGTTTTTATATAGAGTATTATGTCTTGTTTTAATGCACTTGAGCTGGATTGCAAATCAATTTCGTTGTCTTGTACAATGACAATAAAGATATTCTGATAGTGTTCTGATTCTGATAGTTATCCCCTCTGCAAGGTCTAACACCCTGCCTAGCCTGGGACACTCACACAAAAAAGGAATGGTAGGCGTGAAAAATGGTAAGAGTGAACATTTTTTAACCAGTTTTTATTTTTTGACTGTTTTCCTCCCTCCCTCTATCCATCCGTCTATCCCGACTTAAGGTGGCCAACTCTGTCTGTCTGTCTGTCTGTCTGTCTGTCTGTCTGTCTGGTTAAATTATGCTATTTTGATAGGCTTGATTAATTCAGTCTCATTTCATCACATTATTAGCATGAATAAAAGACACACATTGGCATCAATTTGGGGGTCCTTGGCATTCTAAATGTTATTTAGAACCACAGAGTTGATTGAAGTAGGCACTAGGCAGCCATGGCGCCTGCTGTAACTTCAGGGAAGTATCGTAGAACAAGCAATATGGGTGGTTTGTCATCACCAATAATAACTCTGATAACCTATTCAATGAGAAAAAGACCCGCACCGTTCTAACAAGTGGCCACTAGATGTCAGTCTTTTCTTCTAATGGAGGTCAGTCAGCCCAAGGATTATTCAGTTTACACAACTGACGTCAGCAGCTCTGCAGACTTGACTCCCTTTCTCCATCCCTCCCTGCGCATACCACTCTGAAATATTAAATAGTACAGTAGTTGCCCCTAGCCTGTGACTCCATTTTTCTTTCTTTCTTTCTTTCTTTCTTTCCTTCCTTCCTACTCCCATGAGGAGCTGGTTCTTACAGCAGCATATATGCACTCTTTCAGTCTAGCTAGGGTATACAGTACATAGAGTACAAGTATAGCTCATAATATGTAGGCCACAGTATAGTGCACCATCATCATCATGTACACAATGAGGACACATTACACAGTGTATAACATGCTATTGTACCAAATGGGCAAAAACACAACTATAGTCAGGCTACATACTGTACATATGGCTTACTGTACAATATAATTGCATGCAGCGTTGTAGTGTAAAAGCTCTTATATGTAACAGTGAGCTGTTGGATTATGGATGGGAATTAAGATACACTTTAAGATAGATAGGCCATCAATAACTTATATACCAGTGTACTGTTTCTCTACATTATGCTGTTTGCATGTCCTCCTGCACCTCCTGTGGTGATGAATGAACACACTGAACAGCTGGTGCACACATGTAATGTGCACGCTCGCGCATGCACACACACACACGCACACACACACAGACACACGCACGCACGCACACACGCACGCACGCACGCACGCACGCACGCACGCACACACGCACACACACACACACACACACACACACACACACACACACACACACACACACACACACACACACACACACACACACACACACACAGAGAGAGAGAGAGAGATCTCCCTGTCACTTGATCTGTAGGCTATTACACAAACCAGAGCATGCATGTGTGTTGTGGTGAAGTAGTAGTAGTAGGCCTAGTAGTAGTAGTAGTAGTAGTAGTAGTAGTAGTAGTAGTACAACAGTATAATATAGAGGTATACCCCTTCCTTATCCATCATTTATACATTATGGATAATTAGTGTGGACTTAAACTGTTATTCGTGATAGTACTTATAGTAGGCCTATAGTATAGTATAGCATATAGCATACTATAGTACTAGACTGTACTGTATGTAGTATAGTATAGTATAGTATAGTATAGTATAGTATAGTATAGTATAGTGTAGTGCAGTATGGTGTGGTGTGGTGTGGTGTGGTGCGGTGCGGTGCGGTACGGTACGGTGCGGTGCGGTGCGGTGCGGTGTGGTGTGGTGTGGTGTGGTGTGGTGTGGTGTGGTGTGGTATAGTATAGTATAGTATAGTATAGTATAGTATAGTATAGTATAGTAAAGTATAGTATAGTAGTACTGTACTATAAGTGAACTGCTCTGTACTACTGTACAGTACTGCACTGTACTATAAGCTACTATATTATATGATTTTATACAGTACAGTATAGTGTAACATAGCATAGCTATGATGCTTTAACATTATATAGTATAAGCCTTATTGCGACTGTAGGTCGCAGATTACTATGAAAACTTGCAAAACATGTCCGTCCGTTGTGTCACGGCTCCATATATGGTTATCAGTCCATCACCTCTCGCAACATCACGCCTCGCGACATCACGCCTCGTGACATCACACCTCGTGACATCACACCTCGTGACATCACGCCTCGCGACATCACGCCTCGTGACATCACACCTCGTGACATCACACCTCGTGACATCACACCTCGTGACATCACGCCTCGCGACATCACGCCTCGTGACATCACACCTCGTGACATCACGTCTCCATATATGGCCTTCTCCATATGAAGATCACGACACTGACCTCATTGCCTCGTGAGTCGTGACATCGCACCGTGTGACATCACGTCTCCATATATGGCCTTCTCCATATATGAAGATCAACGACACTGACCTCATCAAACCCTTGAGAGCCATACATGGAGAAGACCTCAAACCCTTGAATCTCTATATATGGAACTGACCTGTTCTGACCTGTGCCGGGTACACTGCCCTCGCTGCCACCCTTAGATCTTCTATATATATGGATTTGACCTGTTCTGACATTCCATATGTTGATCTGATCTCATCAAACCCTGTACACACTCAAGACACACTCCATATATGGCCAGACCTCAGCAAACCCTGTACACTCAAGACACTGTCCCCGCTGCCACTCTTAGATCTCCATATATGGAGCTGACCTGTTCTGACATTCTATATGTTGATCTGACCTAATCAAACCTCTGTACACACAAGACACGCTCCATATATGGCCAGTACAGAATTCATTCCATATGTTGATCTGACCCCCATGTCAAAGCGCCAGCCCAGCAGTCATGCCGTCACCCAGGCGGATGCGTGCACGCAACCTTGTCCTTTAGGGCGAGGTCGCTACTCGCCCTCAGGCGTCTTATTGGTACTATACTAATGTT
>NC_136805.1:26316326-26366326 GCF_951216825.1 Electrona antarctica
TTACTTGAGTATTGTATTTGGGTGTCACAGGCGAAGAGCTTATTTGCTCTCATTAAACAAATCAAAAGTCCTCTGCACATGCCTGTTGGCAAGGCAGCCTAATATATTGCTTGGCCTTTGTTTTATTTTATTTTCCTGAGCAGAGTATTTTATAACAGGTCTCAATTGTTCAGAAATTGTGTTTGTTCATAAGCTGTCCAGCCGGCTTTCATAGACTCCAATGTTATTTCAGGAGATGTGACTTACAGTATATTCATTAGAATGTGTTCTGAACACACACACACACACACACACACACACACACACACACACACACACACACACACACACACACACACACACACACACACACACACACACACACACACACACACACACACACACACACATCCTGCAGTCTATACACTGCAGGAAGAAACCATCTAGTCTAGAGAACACGAAAAGATCATACAAACATTGTGAGGGCCAGAGATCAAACATCTCCTTGTAAACAATAAACATCATTCAGAATCACTTTATTTCACAACATACAGACATTGGTGACACTGTTGAAATGAATTGTCCCTATTATAGCAGAGGTTTTATAGTACAATAGTAGCGAAAGTAGCAGATCTACAAACTCACAATGAGCTTGTGAATCTGCTATTTTCGCAGTTTGTCGCACTGAACAAATGATATAGGGCTTAGCCTTATAGTGGTTAACAATCTCATTTGACTCAGGTAAGTACTGACAAGTGTTATACGGGACGATGGGAAGTTCACTTTCAGTGCAATGGAACTGACAGGACAAAACATACTGTAACGATACAAGCATGCCACTACTCGACATACAGTACATACTGTACGTTGAGGCACGCATTCCCGCAGCACTTTATAAGCTGGACTCGGAGTGTGGTTAGCATGTGGAGGACGCGTCACGTGGAGAACGACAAGAATCACACTGAGTCGTAAAGGGTCAGCTGGTTCAGGAGGAGGAGGAGGAGAGGGGAAACTGTGCCTGGCTACATTTCAAACAGAACGTGTGAACTTTTAACTCTTTGTGGTGATGCTGTTGCTGTAATCCTCTGATCCCTGTCTAAACACTGAGAGACCACGTGGGTGCTGAGTGTTGTCTTCTTCACTATTGTGTTGTAAGGCCTCCATTCATAGTGGTTGTCAACCTGTGGGCCGGGGCCCAGTTCACTGTGTGAATGGTTGTCAACCTGTGGGCCGGGGCCCAGGTCACTATGTGAATGGTTGTCAACCTGTGGGCCCAGTTCACTGTGTGAATGGTTGTCAACCTGTGGGCCGGGGCCCAGTTCACTATGTGAATGGTTGTCAACCTGTGGGCCGGGGCCCAGGTCACTATGTGAATGGTTGTCAACCTGTGGGCCGGGGCCCAGGTCACTATGTGAATGGTTGTCAACCTGTGGGCCGGGGCCCAGGTCACTATGTGAATGGTTGTCAACCTGTGGGCCGGGGCCCAGGTCACTATGTGAATGGTTGTCAACCTGTGGGCCGGGGCCCAGGTCACTATGTGAATGGTTGTCAACCTGTGGGCCGGGGCCCAGGTCACTATGTGAATGGTTGTCAACCTGTGGGCCGCGGCCCAGGTCACTATGTGAATGGTTGTCAACCTGTGGGCCGGGGCCCAGGTCACTATGTGAATGGTTGTCAACCTGTGGGCCGGGGCCCAGGTCACTATGTGAATGGTTGTCAACCTGTGGGCCGGGGCCCAGTTCACTATGTGAATGGTTGTCAACCTGTGGGCCGGGGCCCAGGTCACTATGTGAATGGTTGTCAACCTGTGGGCCGGGGCCCAGGTCACTATGTGAATGGTTGTCAACCTGTGGGCCGGGGCCCAGGTCACTATGTGAATGGTTGTCAACCTGTGGGCCGGGGCCCAGGTCACTATGTGAATGGTTGTCAACCTGTGGGCCGCGGCCCAGGTCACTATGTGAATGGTTGTCAACCTGTGGGCCGGGGCCCAGTTCACTATGTGAATGGTTGTCAACCTGTGGGCCCAGGTCACTATGTGAATGGTTGTCAACCTGTGGGCCGGGGCCCAGGTCACTATGTGAATGGTTGTTAACCTGTGGGCCCAGGTCACTATGTGAATGGTTGTCAACCTGTGGGCCCAGGTCACTATGTGAATGGTTGTCAACCTGTGGGCCGGGGCCCAGGTCACTATGTGAATGGTTGTCAACCTGTGGGCCCAGGTCACTATGTGAATGGTTGTCAACCTGTGGGCCCAGGTCACTATGTGAATGGTTGTCAACCTGTGGGCCGCGGCCCAGGTCACTATGTGAATGGTTGTCAACCTGTGGGCCGGGGCCCAGGTCACTATGTGAATGGTTGTCAACCTGTGGGCCCAGGTCACTATGTGAATGGTTGTCAACCTGTGGGCCCAGGTCACTATGTGAATGGTTGTCAACCTGTGGGCCGGGGCCCAGGTCACTATGTGAATGGTTGTCAACCTGTGGGCCGGGGCCCAGGTCACTATGTGAATGGTTGTCAACCTGTGGGCCGGGGCCCAGGTCACTATGTGAATGGTTGTCAACCTGTGGGCCGGGGCCCAGGTCACTATGTGAATGGTTGTCAACCTGTGGGCCGGGGCCCAGGTCACTATGTGAATGGTTGTCAACCTGTGGGCCCAGGTCACTATGTGAATGGTTGTCAACCTGTGGGCCGGGGCCCAGGTCACTATGTGAATGGTTGTCAACCTGTGGGCCGGGGCCCAGGTCACTATGTGAATGGTTGTCAACCTGTGGGCCCAGGTCACTATGTGAATGGTTGTCAACCTGTGGGCCGGGGCCCAGGTCACTATGTGAATGGTTGTCTACCTGTGGGCCGGGGCCCAGGTCACTATGTGAATGGTTGTCAACCTGTGGGCCGGGGCCCAGGTCACTATGTGAATGGTTGTCAACCTGTGGGCCCAGGTCACTATGTGAATGGTTGTCAACCTGTGGGCCCAGGTCACTATGTGAATGGTTGTCAACCTGTGGGCCGGGGCCCAGGTCACTATGTGAATGGTTGTCAACCTGTGGGCCCAGGTCACTATGTGAATGGTTGTCAACCTGTGGGCCCAGGTCACTATGTGAATGGTTGTCATTGTCAACCTGTGGCCTGGGGCCCAGTTCACTATGTGAATGGTTGTCAACCTGTGGGCCGGGGCCCAGGTCACTATGTGAATGGTTGTCAACCTGTGGGCCGCGGCCCAGGTCACTATGTGAATGGTTGTCAACCTGTGGGCCGGGGCCCAGGTCACTATGTGAATGGTTGTCAACCTGTGGGCCCAGGTCACTATGTGAATGGTTGTCAACCTGTGGGCCCAGGTCACTATGTGAATGGTTGTCAACCTGTGGGCCGGGGCCCAGGTCACTATGTGAATGGTTGTCAACCTGTGGGCCGGGGCCCAGGTCACTATGTGAATGGTTGTCAACCTGTGGGCCGGGGCCCAGGTCACTATGTGAATGGTTGTCAACCTGTGGGCCGGGGCCCAGGTCACTATGTGAATGGTTGTCAACCTGTGGGCCGGGGCCCAGGTCACTATGTGAATGGTTGTCAACCTGTGGGCCCAGGTCACTATGTGAATGGTTGTCAACCTGTGGGCCGGGGCCCAGGTCACTATGTGAATGGTTGTCAACCTGTGGGCCCAGGTCACTATGTGAATGGTTGTCAACCTGTGGGCCGGGGCCCAGGTCACTATGTGAATGGTTGTCAACCTGTGGGCCGGGGCCCAGGTCACTATGTGAATGGTTGTCAACCTGTGGGCCCAGGTCACTATGTGAATGGTTGTCAACCTGTGGGCCGGGGCCCAGGTCACTATGTGAATGGTTGTCTACCTGTGGGCCGGGGCCCAGGTCACTATGTGAATGGTTGTCAACCTGTGGGCCGGGGCCCAGGTCACTATGTGAATGGTTGTCAACCTGTGGGCCGGGGCCCAGGTCACTATGTGAATGGTTGTCAACCTGTGGGCCGGGGCCCAGGTCACTATGTGAATGGTTGTCAACCTGTGGGCCCAGGTCACTATGTGAATGGTTGTCAACCTGTGGGCCGGGGCCCAGGTCACTATGTGAATGGTTGTCAACCTGTGGGCCCAGGTCACTATGTGAATGGTTGTCAACCTGTGGGCCGGGGCCCAGGTCACTATGTGAATGGTTGTCAACCTGTGGGCCGGGGCCCAGGTCACTATGTGAATGGTTGTCAACCTGTGGGCCGGGGCCCAGGTCACTATGTGAATGGTTGTCAACCTGTGGGCCCAGGTCACTATGTGAATGGTTGTCAACCTGTGGGCCCAAGTCACTATGTGAATGGTTGTCAACCTGTGGGCCGGGGCCCAGGTCACTATGTGAATGGTTGTCAACCTGTGGGCCGGGGCCCAGGTCACTATGTGAATGGTTGTCAACCTGTGGGCCGGGGCCCAGGTCACTATGTGAATGGTTGTCAACCTGTGGGCCCAGGTCACTATGTGAATGGTTGTCAACCTGTGGGCCCAGGTCACTATGTGAATGGTTGTCATTGTCAACCTGTGGCCTGGGGCCCAGTTCACTATGTGAATGGTTGTCAACCTGTGGGCCGGGGCCCAGGTCACTATGTGAATGGTTGTCAACCTGTGGGCCGCGGCCCAGGTCACTATGTGAATGGTTGTCAACCTGTGGGCCGGGGCCCAGGTCACTATGTGAATGGTTGTCAACCTGTGGGCCCAGGTCACTATGTGAATGGTTGTCAACCTGTGGGCCGGGGCCCAGGTCACTATGTGAATGGTTGTCAACCTGTGGGCCGGGGCCCAGGTCACTATGTGAATGGTTGTCAACCTGTGGGCCGGGGCCCAGGTCACTATGTGAATGGTTGTCAACCTGTGGGCCGGGGCCCAGGTCACTATGTGAATGGTTGTCAACCTGTGGGCCCAGGTCACTATGTGAATGGTTGTCAACCTGTGGGCCGGGGCCCAGGTCACTATGTGAATGGTTGTCAACCTGTGGGCCGGGGCCCAGGTCACTATGTGAATGGTTGTCAACCTGTGGGCCGGGGCCCAGGTCACTATGTGAATGGTTGTCAACCTGTGGGCCGGGGCCCAGGTCACTATGTGAATGGTTGTCAACCTGTGGGCCGGGGCCCAGGTCACTATGTGAATGGTTGTCAACCTGTGGGCCCAGGTCACTATGTGAATGGTTGTCAACCTGTGGGCCGGGGCCCAGGTCACTATGTGAATGGTTGTCAACCTGTGGGCCGGGGCCCAGGTCACTATGTGAA
This sequence comes from Electrona antarctica, assembly GCF_951216825.1. Lineage (NCBI taxonomy): Eukaryota > Metazoa > Chordata > Actinopteri > Myctophiformes > Myctophidae > Electrona > Electrona antarctica. Next base: position 26,321,562 of record NC_136805.1, read on the forward strand.
TGGTTGTCAACCTGTGGGCCGGGGCCCAGGTCACTATGTGAATGGTTGTCAACCTGTGGGCCGCGGCCCAGGTCACTATGTGAATGGTTGTCAACCTGTTGGCCGGGGCCCAGGTCACTATGTGAATGGTTGTCAACCTGTGGGCCGGGGCCCAGGTCACTATGTGAATGGTTGTCAACCTGTGGGCCGGGGCCCAGGTCACTATGTGAATGGTTGTCAACCTGTGGGCCGGGGCCCAGGTCACTATGTGAATGGTTGTCAACCTGTTGGCCGGGGCCCAGGTCACTATGTGAATGGTTGTCAACCTGTGGGCCGGGGCCCAGGTCACTATGTGAATGGTTGTCAACCTGTGGGTCCAGGTCACTATGTGAATGGTTGTCAACCTGTGGGCCGGGGCCCAGGTCACTATGTGAATGGTTGTCAACCTGTGGGCCGGGGCCCAGGTCACTATGTGAATGGTTGTCAACCTGTGGGCCGGGGCCCAGGTCACTATGTGAATGGTTGTCAACCTGTGGGCCGGGGCCGAGGTCACTATGTGAATGGTTGTCAACCTGTGGGCCGGGGCCGAGGTCACTATGTGAATGGTTGTCAACCTGTGGGCCGGGGCCCAGGTCACTATGTGAATGGGCTCCTATAGTAGAATATCATCGCTGTTGGGCAGAAACCTCTAATCTCCATATTTAAACTTCTTGCGTTTTTCTGTTTGTTTTTTATTTTTATGAAATGAATGCCCTGAATGCCCTACTTGGTCAAACTGACCTACAGCATCACACAACAGTGTCGAAATTAGCAGATCTACAAGCTCGAAACACGGCGCAAAGTGACCCGTTTTGACCATGTCGATCTGCTATTTTGGATATTTTTGATTTTCAATCCTGAAAAAGTAACAGTTTTGGACATATGAGGTTTCAACCCGGCAGAGACAATAATGCACATTATTCTTGAAAACCTTGAAAAGGCTAGTTTTCATTGTGATATCGATAAGTAGGAAGTCTAACGCATGCTGTGTTAGTTCCACTGACTGACCCAAGCCAGAACCCAATTTATTGATTGATTGATCATAACATGCTTTGAAAATGCCAATATGACCACTCAAGTGGTGAGATGGGTGGGCCGCAAACACTTTGGAGATTTTCAAGTGGGCCCTGGTCCAGAAAAGATTGAACACCACAGTGATCTCTCTATTCATCATTTCATGTTGAGAATCACACAAAAGAATAATTTCTGGTTGTGATTAAGTGTGTCTGCTTTGAAATCCTATATTGCTGTTGCCGATCGTTTCTGATTAGACTGCACTGAGGAAGACATTGGTTTTGTATCTCAGAAGGGTCAATGGTGTCGCCTACAGCGGAATTACAGAGACAGCTCTGAAATGTGTCTGTTTCCTTTGAAAACCTCCTTCCCCACATTCCTCCATCAGATGTGTTCCTCCAGTGGAGTGTTTGTGTGAGAGAAAGTGAATGGAGAGAGAGAGAGAGAGAGAGAGAGAGAGAGAGAGAGAGAGAGAGAGAGAGAGAGAGAGAGAGAGAGAGAGAGGCTGGAGGAGATTTCATGGACAAAGACAATATAAATGGGTGGCAGGTGTGGCTGGGGTTAGGGTTCGTAATTACAGTATGGTATAATACAAAATATACCAAGAGATATATATACCAGTATCTTTTTCCCTGTGTACAGTATATGCCTGTGAGTTTGTAAAGACAAGGAGCCTTCATAATGTCAAAAAGATGGACAGAGGCATTTTGCCTTATCTTTAGGGCATAGGATTATACCAGGTGTATAGTTTAAACACTTAAACCCATACTCTGCACACGTTTCCCCCCAGAATACGGATGCTGGTGTTTAAGTGGTTAAGCGAAGGGTAAGGGTTAAGGTAAGAAAAGTAGAGATCAAGGTTAGGGATTATAACTGAAGTGGGGACGAGAGAGAGAGAGAGAGAGAGAGAGAGAGAGAGAGAGAGAGAGAGAGAGAGAGAGAGAGAGAGAGAGAGAGGGTGGGTGGTAATGGTAATGTGGTGGAATGTGATGGTAAAGTAGCTTGTTCTTATTTGGGAGAACAGAGATAGTGACGGAAAGAACAAGATAGTGAGAGAACACAATGAAGGGAGTGGGATGAGGAAAAAACGAGAGAGAGAGAGAGAGAGAGAGGGGGGGGGGGGGGGTGAGAGAGAGAGTCTATGATGGATAATGTTGTAATTAGCCCAGTCTTACCTGTTTTGGCAGTCTAGACACACACACACACACACACACACACTTGCTTACTGCTTATGGCTGTCCATCGATTTCGATGATGACGTTGCTCCAAGCGTGGGTTATTGAGGGGGGTTGCGACGGTGCCATTGCATGTGGCTATGCAGGCCAATGCGTGAGCCATATGAATTGCCACATGTGGGGCAGATGAAATCCTCAGATGAGGGGAGGTCCCCTGCAGCACGCTGGTGTCGCTTTATGCGCTTCTGTTTTCTCCTCTCCGTGGTCTGCTCCTGGAGGTGTGCGATGCCCTCGTGGCTGATGGTGCGCCAGGTGTGGCGATCAGCAGCCAGGTCTTCCAGTGCAGAGGGTTGGATAGCACAGCACTTCAGGAGGGTCTTTATGTGGTCCTTGTAGCGTTTCCGCTGTCCCCCGGGAGACCTACGGCCCTCCTGGAGTTGGCCGTAGAGAATCTGCCGGGGGAGCCTCTGGGCGGGCATGCGGATTACATGCCCCACCCAGCGTAGATGTTTTTGTGCAAGGAACACTTGGATGCTGGGTGTTTGTGTCCGGTCATAAATGTCCACATATGGGATCCTGTCCTCCCAGGTCAGACCCAGTATCCGTTGTAAGCAGCGGATGTGGAATCTCTCTAGGATTCTGACGTGCCTTTGGTAGGGGGTCCAGGCTTCCGAGCCATATAGCAGTGTGGACAAACAGACTGCTTTGTATACAGCTGCTTTTGTAGAAACTGTCAGGTTTCTATTCAGGAAGACCCTGGTTTTGAGCCTACCAAAAGAAGAAGAGGCTAACCCAACACGGACCTGGATGTCATGGTCGATGTTACAGGTGGGGGACAGGACACTTCCGAGGTAGGTGAAGTGTGGTACGATGGTGAGCTGCTGGCCATCAATGGTGAAGACAGGCACTTCTGGCTGGTGGGTGGAGTGTTGCACAATGACCTGGGTTTTAGCAATATTGACCTTGAGTCCTAGGGCACTATATGTGGATGAGACCACATTAAGTGCACGCTGTAGTGAATCTGGCGTGTGGGCAAGGAGAGCACAGTCGTCAGCATACTGAAGTTCTAGGATGTGTTGTTGTGAGATTTTGGTGAAGGCCTGGAGGCGCCGGATGTTAAAAAGACTGCCATCCAGCCGGAACTGTATGTGGATGCCATCTGTGGGTTCCAGAGCTTGGTGTGAGAGGAGAGTGACTGCTGAGAGGAAGAGGTTGAATATGACAGGGGCTAGGACACAGCCTTGCCTGACCCCTACTTTCACATTGAAAGAGGGGGATTGCTGGCCTCCAACGCGAACGCAAGCTTGCATTCCATCATGCAGTTGTTTTAGGGTGTTGAGGAACTTCGGCGGAACCCCCAGCCTTCCCAACAAGTCCCAAAGGAGTTTCCGATTTACGGTGTCAAACGCCTTGGACAGGTCGATGAAGGCGATGTAGAGGTCCTGGTGGTGTTCCCGGGCCTTTTCTTGTACCTGCCTGGCTACAAAGACCATGTCGCTAGTGCTGCGATCTCTTCTGAACCCACACTGAGATTCAGGCAGGATGTTCTCAGAGATGTGAGACACTAAGCGAGAGAGCATGACCCGGGCAAGTACTTTTCCAGCAACCGAGAGCAGGGAGATTCCTCTGCTATTTCCACAGTCGGCTTTGTCACCTTTCCTCTTATAAATGGTGATGATGGTAGCATCCTTCCATTCCTGGGGGATGGTTTCAGAGGACCATATGATGATTATCATTTGGTGCAGCCGACGGGTGAGGAGGTAGCCACCATGCTTCAGGACCTCAGCTGGGATTCCGTCGGGGCCTGAGCTCTTATTATTTTTTAGGCCCTTGATGGCTTTGCGTACCTCAGCGAAGCTAGGCGGGGAGTCCAGGTGATCAACAGGGGGTATGGTTGGGAGGTTTGCAAAAATGTCTTGGTCAGAGGGGTTTTCGGAGTTGAGGAGGGTGTTAAAATGCTCAGCCCATCTGTTCAGGATCTGGGGTGTATCCTTGAAGAGGGTGACTCCGTCTGCCGATCTGACTGGGGTTATGTTTTTCCTCTGTGGACCATATATGGATTTGATGGCATCATAGAATCCATGGGAGTTGTTGGTATCAGCATAGAGTTGGATCTCTCTAGCCTTCTTGATCCACCAGTCATTTTCCATGGCTCTGAGGGTGCGCTGGACTTCGGCTCTGATGGAGGAGAGTCGCGTCTTTAGTGTGATGGATTGTGGATTGGCCAGGCAAGCAGCATGAGCTTTGTGTTTTGCCTGGAGGAGTTTATGGATATCCGGTGCACTGTTGTCGAACCAGTCTTGGTGTTTACGCCTGGTGTACCCAAGGGACTCTTCTGCTGCCTGGTGGATGGCAGTCCTTAAGGTGTCCCAGCAGGTGTTAATGTCAGGGTCCTGGTCCAAGTGGGTTTCAGGGATTGCAGACAAATTAGCTGCAAGCTGTGCCCTAAGCTGGTCTACGGAGTGTCTGGATTTGAGTGCTTCACAGTTGAGTCTTTTGTTTGGAGGTGTTTTCTTCAGTTGGGGACGGATTTCCATCTGGAATTTAGCTCTGATCATCCGGTGGTCAGTCCAGCAGTCCGCTCCACGCATGGCTCTGGAGATTAGCACCTCCTTCCTGTCTCTGCGACGGGTGATGATGTAGTCGAGAAGGTGCCAATGTTTGGAGCGTGGATGTTGCCAAGAGGTCTTGAATTTATCCTTCAGCTGGAAGAGAGTGTTGGTGATGATCAGCTGATGTTCAGAGCAGAGTGAGAGGAGGCGTAGCCCATTATCATTGAGCCTACCAACACCGTGCTGACCAAGTGTTCCTGTCCAGAGCCCGTTGTCCGAGCCCACCCTCGCGTTAAAATCTCCGAGGAGTATGAGCTTGTCGGTGGGAGGTGTTCCTTCAATGGCGGAATTTAGGGAGGCATAGAATGTGTCTTTGCTCATGGGGTCTGCAACCAGGGTTGGGGCATAGGCACTGATAAGGGTGACGTGGCGATTGTTGGTGAGTGGTACACGCCACGTCATGAGCCGTTCACTAATACCCACTGGAGACTCTGGAATCTTGTGAAGCAGGCTTGTTCGGACCGCAAAACCCACTCCATGTAGGCGGCGGGAGCCTTCTGGAAGACCCTTCCAGAAGAATGTGTAGCCTTCTCCCGCCTCCGTGATCGAGTCTTCCCCATGTGAGCGGGTTTCGCTCAGGGCGGCTATATCAATGCCGTATCTGTTCAGTTTATGTGCCACCAGAGCTGTTCTTCTCTGGGGGCGGCAGGGGAGATCGTGCAAATCCAGAAGTGTGCGGACGTTCCATGTCGCTACCGTGAGGGGTATTTTGGTTCTATATTTTTGTTTTCGACCGCAAGAAGGGATGGCCCGGCAGCTGCGGTAAGCTGCCCGGGCGAAGTGGAACAGACAATTTTTAGGCCACCTTTTCTAGGCCCTTCCCATCTCAGGGTGAGCAGAGTGGAGCTGCTCAGTCGCGTGCGAAGCTGCCGGGGAGACACACTGTTCCATCCTGTGTCTCAACGACCATCACTCGCACGCCGCCTACGTGCAGGGTTAGACTAGATACTGCCAGTCACATCCTTGACCTGTACCAGCCGTCCTTCCCTATCGCCGCAGGACTTGAACAGGGAGAGGGGGGGGGGGGGTTATGGGGGGGCTTGAGGGGGAGCAAAAGCCTGCGCAGTGAGTTGATTTGAGTGGTGGTAGGGGTGCGCAGTCCCTACCCACACTGTTTTATCTTGGCCCCATATGACGTCCTCCAGTGGCATGATGACTCATGACGACCTTCTGCCATGTGGGGTTGCAGAGGACTGCCAGAGCACCAGTCTGTTGGTGACTGCCTATGCAGGTCTTCGCCACAGATTTTTCATTAGGGGTTTTCTCCCGTAGCCTATAACCGAGGGTTAACCAGTAGGCACTGGTCAATCGGATGGTGGTAGCCATGACTGAACTATCCACCTCCGGTGGGTGATCCCATGCTGTTTAGCCTGAGGCTGCAAAGCCACAGTTACCGGGGACTGCCACGAGGAGGCACAGCATGGGTCTTGGTGATGGAGAGGCTATGTACTGGCAAGGAAAGACTTACGCATTCTGCTTTCCATCGCTTGGTTCTTAGTTAGCTAGCCAGCGGCAGTTCCTGGAAGCGAGAGGCATCAAGCAGCAGGCATGCAACACAGCAAGCAGCAAACAAGCATGCAACTATGCTATCCGAGGGTTGCTGCACTAGACGCATCACATCACCCTGTGGGGGTCATAACCCCCCCTTAGCCCCACACACACACACACACACGGACGTATATATACGGGACATGCGTATAATATAAACACACAATAGTGTATACTGTATACAGTGTGCTTAGCTTACACATTGTATACACGCATACAGTATATGTCATATCATTACACATACACGTGTGTGTGTGTGTGTGTGTGTGTGTGTGTGTGTGTGTGTGTGTGTGTGTGTGTGTGTGTGTGTGTGTGTGTGTGCGTGCGTGCGTGCGTGCGTGCGTGCGTGAGTGCGTGCGTGCGCGTGCGCGTGCGTGCGTGCGCGCATGATTATTTAAATAAATGTTGTCTGCTCTACAGCTTCCAGTATGAAGCACATGATGTGGAAAGCAGCATGTGTCTGACACTGTCACACACAGAGAGGGAGGGGGAGTAGCGTGTGTGTGTGAGTGTGTGTGTGTGTGTGTGTGTGTGTGTGTGTGTGTGTGTGTGTGTGTGTGTGTGTGTGTGTGTGTGTGTGTGTGTGTGTGTGTGTGTGTGTGTGTGCGTCTGTGTCTGTAATAGTAAAACTGTGACAGTACAGTGCTAAGTATGTCATTATCGCATATGTATGTGCGAGCTCACGCACATGTGTCGGTCGGTACATACATGGGAGGGTACATCTGCCTTTATACGGTGTGTGTATACGAGCGTGTCCGTCTGTGTGCATCCGGTACATGTACCAATGTGTGCATGTGTGTGTATGTAATATGTGTGTGAGAGCATGCGCTAATATGTCCAGCCAGGCAGCACTGATGGAGCACTGAGAGCAGAGATAAAGAGGCTTTGTGTCCCAGTTAGAGCACACAGCCTATTGTCATCTCAGAACAGCTTCACACTGGGGAAATAACCAGTGGTGGAAAAAGTACTCACATTTTGTTTTACTTAAGTAAAAGTATCAATACTGCAATGTAGAACGCGTTGCATCGCGACGCATTGTGAGCTTGTAGATCGGCTATTTTCAAATGTCCGAAATGTATATAGGGCTGAAGTTAATGTATGTGTTGTAATAATAATCAAAATCTACAAAATAGCCTGACTAGTGGTGGAGTAAAAGTACAATGTTTGGATCCGAGATGTAGTGGAGTAGAAGTAAAAGTATTGGAAATTGGAAATACTCAAGTAAAGTCCAAATACCTCAACGGCTACTTAAGCACAGTACTTAAGTGAATGTACTTAATTACTTTCCACCACTGCATGCTGCTGCACACTTTTAACTGTAAAGAGTGCACATATGTTATATTTGTACATACTCTCAGTTACAAATTGATAGACGACACAACTACTATGTATGTTATAGTACGGTACAGTGCCTTCCTTTACTGCCATACTTATAGTATGGTATTATTGTATGACATGCTATATATAGTACATCACAGTACAGTACCAGTAAGACGCCCTGGGGGGCGAGAAGCGACCTTGCCCTAAAGGGCAAGGTCGTGTGCATGCATCCGCCTGGGTGACAGCAGATGGCAGACTGCTGGGCGAATGGAATGTCAGAACAGGTCAGCTCCATATATGAAGATCTAAGGGTTTGAGGTCAGATGTAGAGTTGCTGGCCAGCTCCATATATGCAGATATGGAGATCTAAGGGCCTCCATGATGTCACGTGATGTCACGAGATGTCACGAGGCATGACCATATATGGAGGCGTGATGTCATGAGGTTTTACAATTACAATTTACAATTTAGGCATTTAGCAGACGATCTTAATCCAGAGCGATTTACATTAGGCAAGAACAAAAAAGCATGGGAATACATCACATATATAAAATGCATTTATCATGAAACACCTTAAATTACAAAACACCTTTGGTTGCTTTGAATGCCAGCATCAGAGTTTTGTATTCTGTGCGGGCAGCGACCGGGAGCCAGTGCAGGGAGCGGAGCAGGGGGGAGACATGTGAGAATTTTGGCTGGTTGAAGACCAAGCGAGCTGCTGCATTTTGGATCAGTTGGAGAGGCTTAAGTGCACATGCCGGTAGGCCAGTAAGGAGGGAGTTACAAAATAGTCAAGTTTTGACAAGACTGTTGTCTGGATTAGGAGCTAGGCTGATTCCTGGGTGAGGAACGGTCTAATTCGTTGTATGTTATAGATAGAGTGTGAACCTACAGGATCGAGTGACAGCTGTGATGTGGGTTTTAAACGAGAGCTGACTATCCAGGACAACACCAAGGTTCCTGGCTGTTGGGACAGACGTTACCAGGGCGTTGTCTACGGAAATAGTTAGCTCCCGCATAGGGCAGGACTTAGCTGGGAAGAAGAGAAGCTCAGTCTTGTCTGGGTTCAGCTTGAGGTGGTTGGAGGACATCCACTGTGAGATGTCAGCCAGGCATGCAGTGATGCGCTCTTCCACCTGAGTGGCAGAGGGGGGGAAGGATAGAAACAGTTGTGTGTCATCAGCATAGCAGTGATAGGATATATTGTGAGCAGAGATGATAGTGCCAAGGGATTTGGTGTACAGTGAGAAAAGGAGGGGACCAAGTACAGATCCCTGTGGGACCCCAGTTTGGAGGGTTCGGGGGGATGATAGCATACCTTTCCAGGAAACCTGGTAGGTCCGGTCGGTGAGATAGGAAGAGAACCACTTTAGTGCCGTCCCGCCGATGCCTAGATCCGCTAGGGTGTCTAGGAGCAGCTGGTGGTTCACTGTGTCAAATGCTGCTGATAGGTCTAGGAGAATCAGGACAGCAGAGTGGGAAGCAGCCTGGGCAGCATGTAGTGCTTCTGTGACTGCCAGCAGGGCAGTTTCTGTGGAGTGGGCCTTTTTGAATCTTGACTGGTTGGGATCCAGCAGGTTGTTCTGTGAGAGATGAAGAGAGAGCTGGTTGGAGACAACACGTTCAATGCTTTTAGACAGAAATGAAAGGAGTGATACCGGTCTGTAGTTCTTGACATCTGAGGGGTCAAGGGTTGGTTTCTTGAGGAGTGGTGTTACTCTGGCTGACTTGAGGGCAGATGGGACGCAGCCTGAGGTTACTGAGGTGTTGATGATGGAGGTGATGAAGGGGAGCAGATCAGGTGCGATGGTCTGGTTTTCATAGTAAACTTATTTATTTATCTCAAAGGTGAAATCAGCCTTCATGATTTTGGGGGATAGATAATTAGGCTACCTCATAGAATTACAAAAGCCCATTACAGGCCAAAATGTGAAGGGCCCTGTTATAGTAGCCTGGCTAATAAGCCAGACTAATATCACACAACACTGTCGCGGTATATCAGTCTGGGCTGGCTCCACTTGGATTTCATTTCCCGGGGAACATTTTCTCTTTGACGCAATTGGTCAGAGCTACTGTCAGTCAAAAGTCTCAAGCATTGAACGTCACTGTACCAAAGCCCGCCTATATTGCATACCGTGTCCCGATTGGTCCGACCTGTTCTCTGCTGTAGGAAAGAGGCGTGCTACTGAGCCTCGCCAGACCGTAATCCGCTGGTAGGCAACTTTTTTTTGCCAACGGCTGATTCGGTCTGGTGTATTAACCAGGCTACTGTTATAGTGCCACCATGAAGACAAATTCAAGAGTTTGGGGGCTGAGTGTCTTCCAATGGCCTACTGGGAGTGTGCGTGCAAAGTTTCACACCAATCGGTCCAACAGTGCCGGAGATTAGCTGTTCATAGACAGACGGACAGACAGACTCAGAGGTGCGAAAACATAATCCCTCGCCTGCGGCCGTTCCGGCCTCCTGGCGGGGATAATTACTGCAATATCACTTATACACTGCATGGTAAAACCCATCTGGCACTTAAGTACTTTACTACTTTACTTACTTTAGTTTGAAAATCCTTCACATGGTTAATTTTCACAAACTGTAACTTGTGATCAAACTGTCTGTTATAGTGCATGTCTATTTCCTTCCACAATTTCTTGCTCTCATTTCTCAGGTTCTCACTTGCTCAGACACACACATACGCGCGCACACACCCCTCGCGCACTCTACACTGTGTGTGTGTGTGTGTGTGTGTGTGTCTGTCACCTTTGTTCCACTTCCTGCAGCTAGCTGCGGCTTGTTCATTATGGAGCCGGTGGCTCCACCTGTAGAGAGACAGGGGGGAGGTGTGGTGCCAGGTTACAAACGCACCCAATGTCACCCTGACCGTTATGCTCCCCTGACTGCTTCAACACAGACCTCGAGTGTCCTCTCTCTCTCTCTCTCTCTCTTCATCTTACCTGCATACCTACAGTACCTCGCTCACTCAGGCCCTGGCGTCCTGCCCAGGTCCACCCACATCCTAATTGTATACCTAAGGTACATACAAAACTGGGGACGACCCACCACCGTTGAGGGTTTTTGTCTGTGCAGTGCGGTGATTTGCTACATACAGTACAGTATATTTGCTACGTAAATCCTTTGACTGTTTTACCTGCTAATAATATATTCGGTGTTCTTCCTAATAGAATAATGAAAGTAAAACTGAGAATGAGACCTTGTAGGGTCATGGAGGTTAACGTTTTCACACTGATGCCACCCACAGACCAGACCATTCTGAGTTGAAATCTTATTGACGTCTTCCGTTTATTGTCGTTTCTGCTTAGTTTGCAAGTTGTACAAATAGTGCTGAATGTCCTTCAATATGACAATGTTATAATCCCCTTTAAGAAGAAACATGAAGGCAAACGTTCATGTTGCTATACATGTTACGATACCCTGGAATGAACTGTGTGTACTGTATGTGGTTACTTTAGTTCCTTCAAGGTGAAGTCTGGAGTCTGGACTACTGGACTAAGTGTAACTCTCTCTCTTGCCTTCAGCCCCTTCAACCCATCCGGAACACAGCAGCCTCTTGAGTTATCCAATCCCCCGTCTCCTTTACTCCTCTTCACTGACTGCTTCGTATCAAATTCAAAACCCTGATGCTGGAGTGCCAGGCTATATGAGTCAGAACCTCATACTGTATCCAGGACATGATCCAGTCCTACAGCAGACACCAAACTATCCCTACATTTGCGATTACTTCAGCAGCACACTTTTAACTTCAAAATACAGTACAACTTTAAAGAATCTTATCATCAATACAAAACAAAACAAAACAACTATGCCTATAACATCCACATTTTTGGATGATAGTGACAAAAAAGATTTTGACATCACAATCAACAATTAGGTTTTACACAAATCCCAATCACAAAACCATTGTGATTATGTGATGAGACTTCTCTGATGATCTCATTAGGAGTATTCATCATCACTACACTACACTACACTACACTACACTACACAACACAATATTGTCCCTTTGACTCCACTAGATTTCTAGGAAGTGGACAAGTACAAGCAAGTACTTCAACTCAAGTAGGCTACTACAAATGTGACTGAGTAACTTTCACTTGTATAGTGGAGTGACATGACAATGACTATCAATACTTTGACTCCAGCACTGAGTACTTTGTCCACCACTGTTTAACACCTACTGTACTGTACTGTACTGTACTGTACTGTACTGTACTGTACTGTACTGTACTGTACTGTACTGTACTGTACTGTACTGTACTGTACTGTACCATCATCTCCTCCTTCAGTTTACTCTATGGCCAGCACAGGGTAAAGCGAACCGTACAGTTACTGTAAATGCTTGAAACATTAAAATATTCCACCACCACATACTGAGATTTACTGCACTGCCGGTTGCCAAGTTGGCAGCAATCTGACACACTCACAAACAAACTCATATACACAGTACACAGGGAAACAAAGATAGGCGTAGTGCCACACTGTAGACCCAGCCTCTTCAGTTGACACTAGTGCACGCACGCACGCACGCACGCACGCACGCACGCACGCACGCAGACAGACAGACAGACAGACAGACAGACAGACAGACAGAATGGAAATGTGATTTCCTGCAGAGGAGTAGAGTCAAGAGGTGGCTGAGGACACGACCAGAACCCTATGACCCTTGTCTTCAACACCATCATATTACCACTGCATGTGTGAGGGTATTATGTGTGTACACACACACACACACACACACACACACACACACACACACACACACACACACACACAGTGCATGTGTGAGTGTGTGTTGACTTAATGCACTGTGCACACATGTGCAAATGGGAATGTGTGTGGTGGGTGTTTAGCCTAAATCTATTCACTAGACTAGAGGGTATGTTTATGTACACTGTGTACGTGCGCATGCGTGTGTTTATGTAGACCGGTTGTGTGTGTGTGTGTGCGCGCGTGTGTGTGTGTGTGTGTGTGTGTGTGTGTGTGTGTGTGTGTGTGTGTGTGTGTGTGTGTGTGTTGTAAGTGTGTATGTGTGGCTGCGTGCGGACAGCTGGTGTTTGTATCTAAGGAGTGTAAATTTGAATAGGCGATGGTAGAGAGGCCAAAGCACTGAAATATTCCTTTTTAAATGTTTTTTTTCTTTTCTCCTCTCTCCCAGCATGCCTTTCATCTCTGTTCCTCGCATCGATCTCATTTCTCTTTTCTCTCATTAGAAAGAGAAAGAGGGTCACAGATATCCATATGTCTAATCCATAGACAGAGATGGGGGGAACCCCCTCAACGACCAGAGAGTCCCCACGCAGACCCCACTTCGAGAACCAATGATCTATGAGATCATCAGAGGAATGTCTGTCCGAATGTCGCACTGACACACCAGACCAATACATTATAAAATACTCAGATGATACCGTTTTGATTTCTCTCCTAGATAGTTCCAGTGATCCTGGACTGCACCAACACAGAGTAAATAAGGTGGTTGAATAGAGTGATAACAACGCTCTAATCATGAACACAAAAAAGGCAGAAGAGATTGTTTTTGGTACACCACCAGAGATACACAGATCCCCCATTACTATTCATGATGGTGAACAGATCAACCAGGTATGTTCGACTTGTTCGTACAAATACCTAGTAGTAATAGACCATCTGTTGTCATGGAAAGATCAGAATCAGATTGACTCAGTGTGTAAGAAAACAAAGCAAAGAATCTACTTCCTTCGCCGTCTAAGATCCTTCGGTGCTAGTAGACGGATTCTTCTTTTGTTCTTCACTTCTGTTATTATGAGTGTTCTTCAGTACTGTAGTACCACCTGGTATGGATGTTTGTCTGCAGCCCTAAAGTCACAACTGAACATTTGTTCAAAGATTGTTGGACAACCACTTCAGAAACTTTATACATCCACGCATCATGATAACGTATATAACCTCTAATACTAACGATGTGTTGTATAGTGGAGAATATAGGTTGCTACCTTCAGGAAGGAGATATGGTGTACCAGCATACAATAAGGTCAGACTAAAGAGGTCATTCGTCCACCAGTCGACTTTGATGCTTAATCAGGAGTTGTAGTAGTCGTGGGTTAAGCTGGGCGGTGGACATTGCTCTTGTCTTCATGTCTTTATGTATGTAATATTGTTTTGTTCTTTGTGCTATGTCAAATGTGTATATGTGTTCTGCATACTTGGCTTCTGGGTCGCAAGACAAATTTCAGTGTGAACTGACAATAAAGTACTATATCATCTCGAGAGATCAAGCGAGACAGTCCAGACAGGGCCCTGTACTCAGTGGTGGAAATTAAAGTACATGCATTCACTCAGATATTGTACTTGAGGTACTTTAACTTTACTTCATGGTTACCTCCATTTGTGATAGTATATACTTCTACCCCACTACATCTGACAGACAAATGCTGTACTTTTATTTGACTGCTTTAGATACTGGTTTGTCGATTTGTTATAAAACAAAACAAACATTGACTGACATTGATAACAATTTAAACAGTGTAATGGAGCATTTCTACATTGTGGTTCTTTAACCTGGCATCCCAATCTTTGGTATGTCATGGACGGAAATTTGAAAAAGAAAATGTCTTTCATTTTCATTTACACCAGTGCCTGTGTTGTCTGTCGCCTCTACTGCAGAGCCAGTGAGGCGTGAGATTGGGCCACATCCATCTTCACACAGCCTCTGTTCCAACTGGCTGTCTCTCTCTCACACCCCATGGAACATCTCGGATCAGTGGGCCATGTGATACCTTACAGTATGCCACATAACAGTAGTTTCTTGATTTGTCACTTTCTATGTTTAGCAACATCTATGCATATCTCGATAGGATCTAACAATTAGAAAAGTATAAATAAGAAGAATGTGACATGCAACTTGATTAGTAAGCTATTCCATCCAACTGCAGAATACTAGGTTTGGAATGGGTACACATGACAATGTGCGCGCGCACAAACACGTTCAAGTGAAAGAAAAAAAATGTATGTACAGTTGGGTGCCACCGATATTGTCCCTTATTATTTGACCCATTTAGGCCCGACGTCAAAATTTTAAAAAATCCTTCTAAATCCTCCAGTTTTCTGAAATAAATATTTTCACGATTTTTCAAAAATAGCAGACCTACAAGCTCATAGCGCGCCACCGAGTGGCGCGCTACGAGCTTGTAGATCTGCTATTTTAGCTAAATTATAACATGTTTAAAACACCAAAAGGGGTTCCCACCCAAAATGGGTTAACTGTCCTTTTGCGCAGATCACGCAAACCTCAGCAAAAAGAAAAGGACAATATCGATGGCCTCCATCTGTATGTATGTTATGTAAATTAACACTAACTGACTAAGTGTTCCGAGAAAAAACAGTGCCCTTTTCTCATTTTGGTATTCAGAAAAGTCAGAATGATTTCTCATTACAATAAAGGCCAGTCCCATTTTCATACAGTAGCTGGCATGTCTCACCAACCACCACTGATAAATAAGTAAGTGATGGTTGTGATGCCATGCGAGCCCAAAATTGCACGCACGCACGCACGCACGCGCGCGCGCACGCACGCACGCACGCACGCACGCACACACACACACTCACACGTACATGCTTGTGCAAAGTGCACAGACACTCACTATACAGAAAAGGTTGACATAACAATATTTATTTAGGAACACAAAAAATGATAAGTTAATTATCAGGTAGTCCACAAATATTGTGGGAATGGCATCATACAGTCATATGAGGGGGAACATACATGAAAAAACATTTAAGGAACAGGTCTTCCAAAAACACTTAATTTGAACCAAATAGAGCATGGAAAGTGATGAACCGAAATATTTTAGTCATAAAAAAATTGTTATTTGCTCCTCATTATAATATCCATAAACTTTGTAAATCCTTGCCATCTTTTTTCTCTTAAAAAAGACCCTCAACTATTCAAAATATCTCTTGAGATAACTCTTTCTTCCTGTATCAAATTAAAAATACAATCCAGTGAGGAGAAACTTAAAAAAAAAGGGGAGGGGGCAGACCGTGCATTTACATATTGCTGTAGATATGGGTCATCCCTGCACTGTCCCCCAGTAGTATGATGGACCAAAGACTGGTCAAAGCCATGTACTTAAATGCCGTAAAAACCCTTTAAAACTACAGTATCTGAGGGTATACATATATATCTGAAAGTAGTTTGTAGTGTCTTCACGTAGGTAGTAGCTGGTTTCCAAAAACTCTCCTCGGTGAAGTAGTTTGTCTCTCTGATGGACCTAGATGCGAGTGCCTTTGGTAGAATAACAAAATGCCCTGTCCAACAGAGGCCTGTCATGGCTTATTACAGTATCTCCGCCAGGAGATCATGCACCTTTGTAGTTGAACTGGTTTCACACAGAGACCCACATTTTGCATCTGCCTTTAAAGTGATATTTTCACAACATTGAATATATATAGGGCTACCAATGCAGACCAATACATGAATAGAATGAACAAGATTTCACGCCACTGTGATGAAACATGAAAGGTCTATGTTCTATATCTGTTGCTAATGCTGCACTTCATGTACTATAGTATGTCTGCTATTTTACCTGCGTCATTTATTGTCATTGAACAGTCAGTAATATTTGACATATCTAGCCTGTTTTACTTTTATCTCTATTCCCTTTCTTGAAAACTGCAAATGATGGGAGCTTGAACGAAAGACTTCCATCCACTTTTTTCCACACCTGTAAATCACTGATGTGACAAGTTGAAGGTGCATTTTATGTCCCTATTTGCTTGCATTGAACCAGCTACAAACTTGCATAATTATAACATGTTTCCAACAGGCTATGATATATTAGTACATTCAATATAATAAGTCCGTTACCGTTTGTTATGTCTGTGCTTGCCTGTCTGTTATTTCAGACAGGAAATCGTTTGACACTTTTTATTAGCCGCGTGCCAGCTCTATTTCATTTAACACTTGCTTGAAAGAATTAAAAAAGGACCAAACAAATTAAACAAATTTGGGTAAAAATCATATACGTATTCTGCGATTGTTGTAGGTGCATGGCAAGTGAATGCGGAGGTACAACCCAAACACCTCTAAATCACGCCCTACGTATATTACTACGTAACATTGATTGCATGTTGCTTGCACAAAGAAATAATTTCACCCACCGATTTACACCTGTAAACCTGTGATGTGACAATAAACTGATTTAGAACGTTGTGAAAATGTCACTTTAAAGCAGGAGGATGTGATTATATTTTAGTGCTATACCACTATGGATATTGGGCAAAAACATTTTGCTGGAGGAAGAGGCAATTAAAATGCTTTTTTTTGTTTTCACTTCTCGGTGGTGTGTTACTCATAAATAGTGGGAAACACTCCCCAAACAGGCCTCTATGGAGCCGATGCTGTCAGGCACAGACTTAGTATGACCCCGGCTGTGTAGAGAAACAATTGACTACTGCCCTTTGAGTTGCCTTTAGGATCCAGACCACACCTCTTCGTGCTCAGAAACATGTCTTGATTTCATGTATGCTTTTGCTACAAAAAGATGTTACACGTTTATCAACACATCATGCAAAGTGGCAATGTCTGCTTAACAAAGAGTCAGAGATGGAGTAGTCGTTGTTGGTTTTATCTCTAGCTCTGTTGTTTCATCGTGTGTGTGTGTGTTTTGCTTTAGCTGCGTTTTGATTTGCTCTTTTCCAAAAGGATCAATCTGAACTAGTCCCACCCACCTTCAAAGCCCTCACCTAATCTTAAAACCTCCTTTCAAAAAATAAAAAATAAAAATAAATCAAAAAGACAATACAATTAACGTTATAAACTATATAATATCAAACTTTTTTTTTCTTATAATACCCAAATCTGCACAACCCAATGCAGTGGATAGCTGTAGTCAGCTGAGTTCAGGGTTGAAAATGATCAGCATCAGCCTACCGCTGAAATAAAAAGCCATTGTAGTGAGGATCAGTTATCATGAACATGATCTACCATAGTGGCAGCAGCTGATGCTGCCCTTTTGAAAACAAGAAAACCTTTTTAAAAACATGTCCTGTGTCGTCAGCGGCGGCAAAGGTTGGTTTAAGAATCCCTGATTGGCTGAAAGAAGTCAGGTGACCACCAGGTGAGGTAAGAAAAGTTTCCGCCTTGACGATGGGGATGAAAAATATGGAACCTCTCTCATATGCACCAAAAACTGTCTCTGGACACAGAACTCCAGTGGCAGAGAAAGAAACACACACTGGTGCAACATATGAAGAAAATGAATGAAAATTAAAGAAAAGAAAAAAAGATTGCTGCCTTTAAACGTTCTTGCTTTGGAGAAGAAGAAAAAAAACAACCCTCACGTAGTATCCTTGGGTGTGAAGATTTGTCTTTTGTTTTTTAGTTCCATAACATTAATCTATGCATTTACTGAGAATAAAAACTAACAAAGATTTCAGTTGCTCTCTTATTACTATGTGTATGTGTGGGTGTGCGTTTCATGATTTATCATTCTTTATATTCTTTTTTTGTATTGTTTTCTGTCTTTTTTTTGTTAAGATGTTTGCATTGGTTTTCCTTCTCTTCTGAAGTGTCCACATTGGTTTTTCTTGGTTTGCGTTTTGCCCTCGCCTCTCTCCTTCCCATCCATCCGTCCATCCATCTAACCACATGTCCTCCGCTTTTAGAATAGGGAACAAGAGTCCCAATCTCCACCCGTATGCACTCCGTCGCAGCTCCCCCCACCCCCATCACCCGAACCCCTCCTACCCACTACCTCCCTCTCTCTCCCTCCCTCCCTCCCTCTGAGGAGGCGGGGGGTGAGGGGTAGGTAGGTCAGTCCCGTTAGGACTCCCCTCATCTCTCCGCCTCCATTGCCACGCTGCTGGCCTTCTGCTCGGCGCCCGCGTGGGCGTTGACGCTCATGCCCATGGGCGTGACGGGCCACACTGGGGGGCAGGGGGGCTGCTGCACCTGAGTCCAAAGTCCCTGTTGGAGGTGGTTCTGGGGTTGCTGGTACTGCTGCTGTGGCATGGGGAGCCCCCAGCAGCCCATGCCCAGATGTGGGCGTGGAGGGGGCGAGGCCGCCATGGAGGCCGCCATGGGGCTGCCGGCCGCGGTGCTGTTGAAGCTCTCGGAGGCTTTGAGGCGGGAGAACATGGTCAGAGCGTCGGGGAAGTTGGGTGGCGTCGCCGGTGTGTTAGCTGGGGTACACATCTGACGGGGGGGAGAGAGAATAATTAGCGTTGGTCCAAGGAACACACTCAAGTCTAGAAGAAATGAGCTACAGTTCTCAGACAATTCAATATTCAAAATAATGTATGACAAAATGTTTTCCCTAAATGATGTACAGTGTACAGTGATATTTGTTGTGCAAGTTTTAATTTGTGTCCATAGCAAACCTCCCTTATAGGACAAATATTACAATATTAAAATCCACCCCCACAATTGTTTGCACAACTTTGTGCGGAGTTCGGGTGACCAAGTCATAGACCGTGACCTATGCGGAGTACGCGGAAGTGCCGTTTACGCCTGTGCTTTGTGGCAGTAATACGTCACTGACTTTACCTTTGTGTTTTCAACCCAGCTTTGTGGGTCTTCGGCTACAACAACACAACCTGCCCAGCACGGAAAATACACGGTCAGTGGCCAAAGACAAATCGTTGTCTGCCTTCCTTAAAAATGTACAGTTTGTGTGTGCGTGTCTCAATCTGATAGCACTACCACATAGACGCGTGGCGACCATGCTCTCTAGATGTGAGCGTGTCGAAGGCGCACAAGCTTCTAGTAGGACAACAATAACATTATGTTTCTGAACTGAACCAAATCAAGTTCAGAATGATTGGCTAAGTATCAGAGAGGGGAAAGACGGGGGCTTTCCCCACTGTGTCCCACCCAGAGGACTCCCTAGGCTGACATTACTGTCTTCTCCTCTGACCACTTATTTAACCCTCACTTCCTGCTTCATGTCTAGCGAGGTCTTGCGATGTACTACTACTTTCACTTGCCCACCATGCAGCCACCCACATGGATGTGACACACACACACACAGTAGAGATACATGCCGCACGTATATGAGAGTATATACTGTACACAGTACATATACACCCATGCTTGCATAAGTTCTTGCACCTACAAACACACTCCTAGGCCTACCAACCTTGGCAATGGCATACTGTGTTTTTCCCCAGAATATGTTCAATGTGTCCTGTATGTTCTCACCCCTTTCTGAACTTCCATTGTGCAAGCAATGCTCATTCCACTGCCAACTGTTCCTTCAGAGGGGCGTGCGTGCGCACACTTGTGCATGCATGCACGCACACACACACACACACACACACACACACACACACACACACACACACACACACACACACACACACACACACACACACACACACACACACACACACACACACACACACACACACACACACACACACACACACACACACACACACACACACACACGCACACACACACGCTAAAAACAACTCGGAAAACAAAAACACTGACATTTTGCAGGTGAGACGGTATCTGAATAACATGTTTGGCTATTTAAAAATAGTGCGAGCACAGCACCATCATCAACACAATTCCTGCTCCAATGGCCACCTTTCCCTTCTAGAGAACATTCTATTTACGACCAGGAACACAACAAAGTTCCATACTTTATAGGCACCCACCCCACACCGCCTCCTGACCTCTCTGAGGAAAGCAATGGGTGGAACAATGACATGCCAGAGTGCCTCTTTTCTAAAAATAAGAACCAAGGTCCAGAGGTTAAACTTGGACTAGACACCTAGCTTAACAATGCAAATGAAAATCACAGCGATCGAGCGTGCTCGAGCACAAACCGGGATGTTATGATTTCAGCTGCATTATGGGGAACCAACTGATAACTAAGAGTGGAAGAACTTTATTCAATCATGGGCACATGACGAAGGGACACGTGGTCCCCATTTCACAGTGCGTCCGTGGGGAGCCTGCATTACATGCGTCGTGTCAACTTAACCAAACCATTAACTTCAGTAGTAGATATGACAACCACATTTCTTTATGACAAAACAATAAAGTGTTGGGATGTCAGAACAGGCCAGCTTGTGGAGTTCTGTCAGGCATGCCCAAATATGGAGTGTTGTGAGGTCAGAACAGGCCAGCTCCATATATGGACACTGGGCAGGGGCCCTGTCCAGAGCCCGGGCAGAGGCTATTTTTTGACTGATACTGCCCTCCTAATATGTGAGGCACCCGTGTCTTTTTGAGTGGTGCAAACCACTCCAACAACCAGCTTTGTCTGTATGTTCGTGTACCTGTACACCTACGTGTCCGTGCACAGGTGAGCATGGTTACCATGGTCACTGACATTACGTCAGACCACAGCTGATCAGGCTATATAAGACCTTGCACCACTCAGTTCACATGGGTGTGATTTTTTTTATTACATTTTTCATTTATTAAAAAAAAAAAAGAAAAAAAAGTCATCCGCAGGCTGAGAAAGCCTGGAAAGAAATGATTAAAAACAGGCACCTCACGTATTAGGAGGGCAGTATCAGTTACCAGAAAAATGGTCGGGTGTTTTCAATGAATCTAACATAGTTAAAATAGTAATAGAATATCAAATATCTAAATACTGATTAGAGCAACTTAAACTGTCTGTGGTGTTCACAAAAGCCTGACGATAAAATGACCAAAATGACCTTATCACACGTGTGTAATTATTAGCCAATAGCCATAATTGACAATAATTTAGGGAGGGACCAATCATTTTTTCAATGAACTTTCTTGCACATAACTTTGTATTGACATTATGGACTGGCTTCAAAATACAGAAAAATAAGGCAATAAGGCCAATAAGGCACCGTTCTGCAACTATGTACAAGTAATCATCAGTCACAAATTGTCTTTAGTGATTAATCAGGCGTTCCTGCCCTGTAGGCAGTCTTCATAACAGAATGCCATTCCCCTCTTGAGACGGACGTGCACACACGTGTATGACAGAACTGCATATACAGTAGAACTATGCACGTATTACACGTCTACACGTGTACATGTAACTAGATCACCTTGCCCCCTAAAAGTGCTGTGATCTGCAGGTCAAATCCAAAGCCCTGTACTGGCTCTATGTGATCTGGCGCGGGCCGGGGCCACAGAGTGGTGTCGGGGTGGCACATGGCGGTGGGGTGGTTGTTGTTATGAAAGGAGAGCATGTCCGCAGTGCCCTCTGGGCAGGAAGCGCTGGCTCATGTCTCCCAGGCTGCTTCCTGTGGTAAAGAGACACCCTGGAGCTCTGTGGGTAGAGAGCGCGAGCGACCTCTAATAAAACAACAACCACCTCTCCTTCCTGTTCTTTGGCAGGGCGGGAGGACGGGGTGTCAGGGCTGTCATATAGGGCACGATTATATATGTCAGTTGACGATTAATTGTCCTACAAATAATTGCGATTAATGATTTAATTGGGTTTCTTTTGGCATTGGAAATTGGAACATTTGCAACAATTACATTTCTGTGTCTTTTAGACACTTAAATAAAAGTAATAAAAAAGTATACAGGGCAGATATGAAATAACTGAAATATACCAAGAAATGACTGGCCATTCAAAAAAAAGGAAAAATGGCGACAAGTCACGAAGTGGCGCGCTGTAAACTTGTAGATCTGCTATTTCAGCTTTTTTATGTATGAACATTTTTCAAGATAGATTGATCGTCAACTAAAATGTCAGAGCCATCCGAGCACTCTGAAAATGATGGAGGAGAGGCGAGATGGCGTAAAATCAAGGTACTTTATTACAAAAAGGTTAAAACGCCAACATGTTGCCGTTTATGGTGTTCTGAAGCACCTAGAATGATCCTAGAAGCACCAGCCTACCTTTCAAAACTCAACTATTATCGCCTTTGAGCACCTAGTTCATCTCTCTTTGGCTGTTTAAAATGTCATGATCTTGACAACCCCTAGGCACCCTTGCCGTTCTAATGGTTGTAATTCATGTAACTAGACCACCTTGCCCACTAACCGAGTGGTCATTGGACTCCCTTCTGCTCAGTCACTGCAGCTCAGTCACTGCAGCTCACCCTGTGAGCGGAAATCCTAAAGCAGGACAACTAATCAGGTAATAATGCAACGTTAGAAGAGGTCCTCGTCGTAGACTAGAGGACCCAGTGCTCAGATACTGGAAGACAGGATAGAAGAGCTATCGTCTTAAGAGTAGAGAACTTCCCCTCTGACTTGCTAATCCACTAAACTCAGTTTACACCGTCGGCATACACACAACTCTACATTTGCTGGGCAACCGTCCTACATATCTAAAAATAGACAATATTGTGCTGCATTCAAGTAGACTTTGAAACCTGCCATTAGCTTCGAGTTACAGGGGTGCAACAGCGGATGCACAGAGCCTGGAATCTTCAAATCACATCTGAAGGCTATAATCAAAGGCTGGTACCATCATCCACACAACTAATACAGGCAGGATGCCAACACACTGCTTACGCTGTATTATGTACACACATGCTGCCCAAACAAGACCACACTGAAAAAGACCAAAAGATTATTGTTGCTACAGAAGGGTATTGCAGTATAACTGCATAACTATATGGTGCAGTATAAAACTACAGTATTGCTATTGCTGCTAATACTGTATGAAATACCAAAGTCTCAAAAGGTAATTCACATTGTGCTTTCGAGGACATGTGTGATGCAGATCGCAGAATGAAAAGCACAGCCAGCCTGCCTCACACACCAGTAATGTGTATGTGTGTGTGTGTGTGTGTGTGTGTGTGTGTGTGTGTGTCTGTCTGCACAAGGGACCTTGGACAGTGTCAGAGGCTCTGACAGACAGTATCGACCGACAGGGAAGAGGATCTCTCAGCCTGTCTGTCTGCCGGTCAATCTGTCTGTCAGCCTCTCATTCGCTCTTGTCTCTCTGCTTGGTCGGATAAAAGGTGGGTGACAGATAGACAGGTAGTCTGTCTGTCACCCAGTTTACCTTTTATCCGCTTTAACCGTCTGTCTACTTCTGTCCATCTCTCTGTCGTTATTCTCACTCTAGCAGATTCAGGTTTTCTTCCAAAAGTGCATTCTAATGGGCTCCATATCCAAAATAGGGATACCAGGGTCAACGTAAGCAGACAAAGCAATGCGTTGTGTGGGGTTAAAACATTGTACCCTTCATGGAAGGGGACTGAAAGTCCAGCTCTGGGGCTAAACAGTGAACACTGAGGTAGCCAGTTAACGTCCGTTTCCTGTTTTCTCCAGCTGATACTGTAGAATCTACAGTATGTAGATGTAATGCTGGCGCTGCTGGGTGCAATCGAGTTATTCATTTACCAACTCTTCTGTTTTTGTAATGACAATTATGGGTGTCATAAAAGAAACAATTGTAGTAATATGACGCGACTTCTTTGTTGTGTACGAATACGTCTTTACATTTGTATCTGCCTCAGTAGCCTGCAGATTTGTGAAGCACTAAAGTTTGAGCTGCATTCTATGTATGAGATTTTGTAAATAAAGTGTAAACTTGAAATATATTTTGCAGTGATAAATCAACCCTCTAATGTCACTGTGTTAGCAGATTAACCCTCACTGATCTTAAGGAGACAGGGAGCATAATGCCAAAGCTGCTAAGACAGCACGTGCACGATCCAAGCTCGGTTGGGTGAAAGCGCACGGGACATGTGTGCTGCGTTCAGTCACAGTATGGGGGTTAATATTTCACTTAAAGAAATGACATGCTGTAGTACTGTGGACACACATGATTGCAGAACACGCCCATGCATTATGTATACACACAAACACTGACAGACAGAGAGGAAGACAAGACAAGCAATTTTTGAAGATTCATGCACGTTTTTACTGTTGCCATGGGGACGGCTGTTATGAGGAAGGAGTGCAGATGGAGATGATGGGTTGGCGATGAGAGATAGGAGACTGCTTGTCCGTCTCCCTCTCTATTTCAAGGCTAAGTCATTCTCCCTCCTTCAACTAACTTTATTTTCTCTAAAAAATGTTGATGAGACAGGAAGTGCGAGAGAGGAGAGACACGTGAGATGGGACCCGGGTCGTATTCGAACCCGGGTCCTGGCGCACACCAGGTGCATTATGTTCTGTGCACTGGCTGACTGACCAAACATCCTTAACTTTCTTTTCTCACTTTGCCTACCAGCCCATCTCGGCATCATTCTCTCACACGTTCTCCCTTTCCCTACATCTGTCTCACTCTCTTATGTCAATCTCGAGCTCTTCTCTTTCCCTTTGTCTCAGTTTATGGAACTTGTCGTGGCATTCTTCCTGTTCTACTTCTTCTAAACAGCCCCAAAACAGTAACACCCTCTTCTAAACAACCCAAAACACCCGTCTGGGGACATTGGGTTGTATCTAAGACAAGGAAACTGGAACGTAAGGGCATTTTGCGAATTGCAAGAGCTGTTTTGGGAATAGGGTTTGGAGTTGGGCACAGCTTTAGGGTAAGGGGGTTACGGTTAGGGCTATGAGGAATGAATGTAGTCACTGGAAACAAAATGGAAGGACCTCCACTATAAACTAATGTCTCTGTGTTTGTTTGTATGGTGGTCGAGTGTGTCCTAAGAGAATGACAAGCTTTTATCCCCAGTATAACCAACAGGCATTCATCAGAGACATTTGTTTTGAGTGAGTGAGTGAGTGAGTGAGTGAGTGAGTGAGTGAGTGAGTGAGTGAGTGAGATTGAAAAGAGAAGTTTGCTTCTGGGCCTCTTTGTATGAGTTTCACTGAGGGCTCTGGTTACCTCCGGTAACCCCAACTGCCCGCCTCGATTTTAGCCTTACATCAGCACTCTAACCCCTGGACACAAACCGCACACTCACATTCTTAGCCCTCCGTTCCTCTCTCCGTCTTGTTTTCTCTTTCACGGACAGCGTGGTCTGATTTAAAATAAGGTTTCCCTGCTTGCCCTATTTCACTCCGTTATCTCTCGCTCCCCTTCGTCTTTCTCCGATTTGCTCTCTGCCCGTCTGTTTAACTCTTGTTTCGGTCTCCTTCCATCTTTCTCTCAGTCTTGCGTCCATCCACTTTGTTCTCAGTTAACTTGGCATCTCCCTTCACCTCCTCACTGTGTAAACTAAAAGGATAAAACACACGCACAATGACGCACATAAAAACAGCCGCCCCCATTTTTGTCTACCGGTATCTATGTACATACCCCACAGCAGAGGCGCCACATGCGCCAGTGCACGTTGAGATCCAGCCCAGTTCCTTTACACCACTGTTTCTTTCCAGGCATCACATCGTGGTGATAAATGATTTTCTTTTATGCATTTGGGTACCCGTGGGCATGGCAACTCTTCTTCTGCCCCCGCAGCAGATTCCCAACCTGCAGACTAGTCCTAACCTGTTGTCAATGAACAGTTGGTTGAAATAGAGAAATATCCAGAGTTGTAGCATACAATCAGGTCATAAAGACCTTCCCAAAAAAGAGAATGCCTGCTGACTGAGCCACATCTCTGGAGATTGGCTATTCAGTTAAGAAATCCAGTTTCCTGGAATAGCCTACTGGAATAGCCTACTGGAATAGCCTACTCTGACACAACAACTGTCACAAATGCATGTGTGTTCTCAATGGTCATGTCCCTGCAGCACGCAGCAGCGCAATAGAGAGTATGCGCATGCTTAAAGTGAATGGCACATCGAGTGGCAAATGGAGTGGCAAAGCAACAGGCAAAGTGAGTTTAACATTGTATAATGTTGTTTAATGCAATCAGATATGACTTTTCTGTGTGGATGTATGGGCTGTCAAGGCCAGAAAGTAGTTTTTTGCCACTCAGTAGGCGTTCCTGCATAACTTCCTGGTTTGATGATGATGTCACGCGCATACTCTCTATACTAAAAACATGCTCACAAAGTAATTGCTACAGCTATAGTAGTTATTGTCCTTAGGGTGAATGGCGCTTAACTGTTGCCGTCATCTTCCGGTTGGTACCCATCCTGTCGGCACATGCAGAGCTGCAGGGTTAACGAGACATGGGGAGGAATGCTGGGGAAACACTCAAGCCAACATTGCATCCTCTCCCCTGCATTCCACTCCCCAAATTGCCAACTGTGGTTATGTGGCTCGTTATCAGTCGGGGTGGGATGTTAGGCTATGGATGCAAGAAGGAGGTGTTGTGGGTGTTAACCAATGAAAATACATGTGATAGGAGGAGGTGCCCACTTAACGCCTCTATATTTTAGTATAGGAAACTTCACTGGGGTCGGCTCTGTACTTTTTTTCTCTCTACACCAAAACGTTTTGCCAATAAGAGCTGTCATCTACAAACTCAGAACACATTGTGTAGAGCTTGTAGCTCGGTTATACTCTCAGCAAATTTCCCCCCACAAAATAGGGATGCTAGGGTCCAAGAGGTTAATGTCGAATTGTCATTACACCCTACACTCCTTCCAATACGCCAAGCTGACCTTCGGCCGACGACAACGGATGGGTTGCATCCAACCAGATTAGTTCTCCACTGTGGCAAAATACCACCAACCCATGTCCCTTCTCCTACTCAACAGCACAGATTGGCTTGAAACCGACCAAATGCAGGCGACGGCCAAGCACCGATTAATTTCTTGACCTCTTCTGTGAGGGTCGACTTACCACCCTTAATACGCGCACACACACACACACACACACACACACACACACACACACACACACACACACACACACACACACACACACACACACACACACACACACACACACACACACACACACACACACACACACACACACACACACACACACACACACACACACACACACACACACACACACACACACACACACACACACACACACACACCTAATAATCCGAAGATACATCCAATGAGCAGATGGAAGCTCTGCTGTTCTCAGCTGACTGTTGGCTTGATGTATGTCAAGCTTTTATCTAATCTAGAGAATGGATAGTACTTCACACTTCCTGTGTGTTGTGCTGGCAATTCTTTTAAGACTGAATTTCGCTTTGGGGGATAAATACAATTTTTATCCGTGTCAAAACTCAAAACGGCTTTAAACATTTTGGGAGCAGTTCCAAAGGTACTGAATCGAGGCAAATGAGTAGAGAAAGAGACAGAGAGGAAGAATCAGGATGAACTATAAAGAGCCACAGACAAAGAGATAAAACTAGCGTATGTAGAGAGTGAGTGAAGCACAGGTAGAGAGAGATGGAGAGAGCCAGCTGCAGGGATATGAGAGTCATCGGCAAGAACAAAAAGTGCTGAAACGAAGGGGGGGGGGGGGGGGGGGGGGGGGGGGAGAGATGAAGAAAGAAAGATGGAGTGAGAATGAGGGCACAGGGCAGTGGGAGGAGAGGAACACTAACTGGACAGCCTGTTAAATCTTTAAACAGGGTCTGCTCCATTGCGTTTCTATGTGCTGTGCACATGTGTGTGTGTGTGTGTGTGTGTGTGTGTGTGTGTGTGTGTGTGTGCACACGTGCATGTGTGTACTAGCCTAGCAGTTTTAGCTGTGCTTCTTTGTTCTGGTGCTGCAGCTCTGCATGCGGATCATGACTAACCCTCACCTTTCAGACAGGTTCGCACTGCAGCATTAGAGCTAAACATGCTAATCCCCTCATTAATCTGCAAGCCATCGCTGTCACAACTGTTAATGGTATTGGTCTTGGTGCTTTTCATTGCCTCCCCTGTATCTTCTATCAATACCATGGCTACCTTCAACTATTGGCGCCATTCTAAATGGAAATACAGGTTCATTACATACCGATCTCCCAATTTTGGAGTGATTTATTGGTCACGTGCCAATATCATCGTATCGACTGTGGAAATTAGAATTGCAATGCAATATTGAAAGTAGAGGTGCTCCGATCAGATCAGCCGATATCGGTACCGATCTTGTGCGCAAGGGGACAATTTGAATATTTCCAACATTATTATGTCAAAACTGTTCCTGTGTGGGGAGGATGGGGAGAATGTTTGTGCATGTCACAAAGATGCAAAACAATATTATACTATATATCTGATTGACTTTTATGTCACTTAAAATGGTCAAGTTTGTCCATGTCGGGTAAATTGCAGATCGAGTCATTTGGCGTGAAAATAGGCCGATCGCCGATCGGTGGCCGATCAATCAGAGCACCTAGGCTCTAATTGAAACATTCTACCGGTTGAGTGCCTGAGTAGTTGAATGTCTTATTGAGCAGTGGTAATGCAGGTACATCCCAGAAGCATTATTTATAATAATAATAATAATAATAAGCAGCAGCATTGGGAAAGCTCTAGCAGCGTTTGAATAAGGCACATACACCCAACTGCCCCACTGTTGCTCACAGTGTCCAAAAATAGAAGACTAGTTGTTCTGTGCAGTTCCCTGATACAAAGAAATGGAACTGTTCCCAGTGCAAGGCAGGAGAGCTGTTGTGAAAGAGCACCCATGCTCTTTCACTAATTCCCCAAGATATGCTGCTATGACAACAGAATTTCCCTATTCCCCATCTATATAAACATCAAAAACAAAAAATGCGCAGCTCTACCCAGCTGCTGCATGAGTCCTGGTGTGTGTGTGTTTGTTTATGTTGTATAGCTCACATTCACATGGTAAGGGTCAATGTTCTCTTGATTTTCCAGTTGAATGTTGATCATTAAACAGACTGTGTGTGTGTGTGTGTGTGTGTGTGTGTGTGTGTGTGTGTGTGTGTGTGTGTGTGTGTGTGTGTGTGTGTGTGGACACTTTATGAAGACCGTATTGTGTGAGAGAAAGAGTATTTTCTGTACTCAAAGTGCAGAGAGAAAGTGAAAGGAGAGAAGCGGGCAGAATGTTAAAGCAGTGGAGCCAGTTGGGCGTGTCTGTGCGCGCGTGTGTGTGTGTGTGTGTGTGTGTGTGTGTGTGTGTGTGTGTGTGTGTGTGTGTGTGTGTGTGTGTGTGTACAGTACACACACGTGAGTGTCACTCAAACAACAAGGTAATGTTTGGAACTAAGGGAATAGAAATCAAGGCACTCTGCTGGCTAGCACGGCCTAATTCAGTGTATCATACCCTGAAGAAGGCTGTGCTGGCTGCTACGCGTGGGTTATCCCAGTTTGTTTTACTTCTATTATGAACTAGCCACTTCAATAATGGCTTTTTAACTTTTTTCACCAGAAGAGTACCTTGGTTTCTTCTTCCTTAGTTGCAAGGTTTCCACCAAAGAGCACCTTCGCTACACTTTCTTTGAACCCAGACCCATTCCATTTTCTGAAGGTACAGTTGGAGGCCATCGATATTGTCCTTTTCTTTTTGCTGAGGTTTGCGTGATCTGCGCAAAAGGACAGTTAACCCATTTTGGGCGGGAACCCCTTTTGGTGTTTTAAACATTGTTATAATTTAGCTATTGAAAAATAGCAGATCTACAAGCTCATAGCGCGCCACCGAGTGGCGCGCTACGAGCTTGTAGGTCTGCTATTTTTGAAAAATCGTGAAAATATTTATTTCAGAAAACTGGAGGATTTAGAAGGATTTTTTTAAATTTTGAGGTCAGGCCTAAATGGGTCAAATGATAAGGGACAATATCGGTGGCACCCAACTGTACTAGTGTTTGGTTTGGGCCACTGCACACGGCACAATGCTAAAAATAACAAACACAACAACGGGTGTAGTGTCAGTAGGCCACGCCCATCCAGAAAACAGTTTGGCCTCGCGGGTTTGAAGAACACACAATATGTATCTTACATCATGTTGGGGCAGCTCAGATGATGGTTGGGCGATTTTATGATCACGATATTTTTGTACCAAATACCTATGACAAATATTGTGATGAGAATATTTGTAAATTATTTTTTAAACGATGCGTTGTGAGCTTGTAGATTGCCCATTTTTGTTTTCCCATTTTTATTTCTACGTATAAATGATTAAAGCCACTTAAAGACAGCAATTATGCTACATCATATTATGATATTCAATTTAATATCAGGATGTCGATATATTATGGAGATATTGGCAAGCTCTTCCAGACGTCACAACACAAACACAGTAACACACATTTGTCAAGAGTGCCTGTTCTCATTTCCTCAGCCCCAGGCATGCACTACGTGACGACTTTGTGAAACTGAATCCAACTGAACTGCAATATAAACACATCTGGTCCTCACAGAAAAACCCACAGATTTCCACTGACAGCGTGTTTTGTGCATGTTCTTACAGTATGCTTTTACATTTATGAGGTCCAGGTTTCGTAAGAAAATTGTACAAAGTGAGCACATTTAGTCAGTCCTCACTTCAACTGAGAGTGTTTAGACACTCAACTGGGGGTTAAAAGTTGGGGATTAGGGAAATAAAGCACCTAGTCTAAATTAATGGATGGTCCTTTGATGGTGTAGTAATATGAGTGTGTCTGCATGCGTGTGTGTAGTGTTGTGTAAGTGTCGTGTGTCGTGTGTACCTGGAAGAGCTATACCAGGAAATACATACGCTGTAAGCACTATATAGACCTAACCTCTACAGATGTGGCTGACTGCTTGGCAGATTGGAAACACACACAAACACTACTATTTGTTGTGTAAACACATACGCAAAAACCTGAGACATGAATGATGCAAATGAGAATTTCACACAGTCACATACATTCCGAATCGCAGTACATAATACATATAAATGAAAGTTTAGCTCATTCCAAATGTTAATAGGGCCGCTGTGTAATTTTGAGGAGTCGTCCACTGAGGGACAGGAGACCTCTTGTTCCTGATCTTACTGGAACACAACGCATGCCTGTGCTGACTCAAAGTCATTATATCTCCCTGCTGGTCAAATACCTGGCATTGCCCTGGTATTAGCCTCTTCTATACTGTCAGCCTCTCTCTCTCTGTCTCTGTCTGTTTCTCTCTGCCTCCCCATGGTCCACCGGCCTCTTGTCGATTGGCCCTCTGCCTTCTTCTCTCCTTGGCCGACCCTGCCTCTTGCCTAATGGCCCTCTGCTCTCCTGTTTTTGTTTTTTTGTACTCTTGAACTTTTCAGTACTCACTTTTCCTATCAGTTACCCCTGTTCACATCTGCCTGCCTGTCCATCCCATCTGTCTGTCGCTGCGGTGCGATGGTGGAGGGATAGAGGTCGAGACAGCCAGGGAGGAATGAGAGCAGACATTCACCCGTCTTCTCATATGATTTATGGCACTAATTATACCTCTGCTCTTCTGCACACACATACAGTATGCACACTCAGAGGAACGCACACAGACATGTACTGTACACACATAGATGACATACACACACTTTTAGCGACATTACATGTGAGTTTGTGGTGCACATGTTCTAGCTTTGTTAAAAGTCTTGGCAGAGGTTTAGGACTTCCAACACTCTTGTTTTTAAAAGCCACGCCCGGACGGCAAAACCACACACTGCTAGTTACCAGTAACAACTGTAGTCCTGCATCCCCACTCCACTGTTCACTCCCATTCACACCCCCCTGTTTGGGGTTATTCACGGTGCCGGGAAACAGACATACAACCTTGTGTGGGCTTTTATATGGCTGCCCTGCAGCACTACCCAATACTGCCTCACTGACGTCACTTGATGCTGCAATCACCCCCCTTCCCCTCCCCAATTGATTCTTTCACTTCGGAATGACCGACTTACTGAATTAGTCTGCCCGATTGATTGACTGAATGGCACACTATGCCAGTCACAACCCACAGTTACATGCCCGTCAATGGTGTAGTGGTTAAAATGCCCCCCCCTCAGAGGCATATGTACCGGTAACTATTTTAGTCTAGGATCAAATACCACCATAGCTTTTTTGTCTACCGCGTCTCCCTCACAGCTTTCTGGTCTAGTCTACTTTAAAAAAGATAAACTACACAATTATGCAAGTTGCAAATGTGACTCATTCTACTTAAAATAATAAAATACAAAAAGGAACAATAGATTCAGTGTCTCTCAAACATTTTGATGTCAACGACCCCCAAAATGGTATGTATTTGGCAGCGGACCAACATCTGAAACGATTTTGTGCCAGGGAACCCATAAAAGATTATTTGCGTTGTTAAAAATGATGCGACGCATTGTGAGCTTGTACAAATTGAAATCGTTCCTCACAAAACAGATTTTGATTCTATTATTAACTAATTTGGCTGGGAACGTCCTGGACCCCCATCAAGGGTTACCCAGACCCCACTTTGAGAACCACTGCAATAGAGAACAATAGGAAAAAGTGTGATATCCATCTATAAATGCACCACATCTCTGTCTGTCTGTACGTCTACGTGTCGTGTATACGGCTGTGATGCACGTAACTCGAGAACCGTTCTCCGGACCGACTTCAAATTCGACACACGCGTTCCACACCCCCACAGGGAGCGCAGTGCCCAGTGTCGCAGCCCCTGCCATGCCCATGCTCCATATATTGAGCCGGCCTGTTCTGACATCACAACACTCCATATTTGGACATGCCTGACACAGAAGTGGGCATGCCTGACAAAGAACTCCATATATGGGCATAGAGCTGGCCTGTTCTGACATCGCAACACTTCATATTTGGGCATGCCTGACACAGAACTCCATATATAGGAATAAAGGGACACAGAGAGACAGATACACAGAGGTCTCCATATATGGGCATAAAAGGGTGGAACGGGTCCTCTGAGTCTGACACAGGTACACACAGGTATTGCACCGGGTGGGGCATGGATCCCCAACTTCCATCGTTACCGACCGGAGCTCTACAGCCGGGCACCAGTCTAGTATAATAAAATTGGGGGTAAGCACTCAGCAGCAGTACTACATAGACTCAGACAGAGCTGGTTGTAAATGACTGGTTTGAACCCTGCTTGTGACTTGTGTCGCATGGCCTCCCCCTCGCTCTTCTTCTCTCCCTCGTCTATTTCCTCTCTCTCTCTCTCTCTCTCTCTCTGCTGAAACATCCTAAAAATAATGTCAACACATAAAAATGTAGCTCTGCAGGCCTGCTTGTGTCTCTCTGTGGGTTTATAGTACACAATGTAGGCCGTGTTCAGCGGCAGCAAAACGTTGAAACAGGACTTCGGAAGAGGGGTTACTGGATCTAGCTACTAACAAAATGGGACATAAAGATGGGACTAATCAACACAACACACTTTCAGGTCAATGTGATTACAAATGTGCACCCACAGACATTTGTACTATCTTTGTACTGTTTTCCAGGTTACTCCCAGGGTTTAAATAATGTTTAAGAAGGAAAGAATTACATTTTTGGGTTGGTTTGTGTGAGGTAGACTCCTTTCAGGTGCTTAGCTTGTTCACATGGTATGGTCTGTCAGTGATGTTTATTGGTTGTGGCCCATGGCCCACATACAGATATGTTAGTAATATGCACTTATCCATGTCCTTGCACATACACAAATCTCCTCTGCCCAAGGCTGAAACTGAAATGTGTCTGTTATTATGCACAGACATACAGAGACACACATGCACACACACACACACACACGTCTCCACCATCCAATGTTGAAATGTTAAATATATGCCGTTACTAAACGGATGACCACACGTACAGTAAAAGCTTAACCCTGAGAGACTGACTATCTATTGTGCAGAGTTGACCGAGTATCTATTTTTTTTTTAAACGCAGAGTTAAATTAGCATTGAGGACTCCGAGTCGCACGTGCGCACGTGCACACACACACAGCCAAAAAGCTAAACGTTTTTTCCTGCTCCCTGCACAAACACACCCTCTCCCAGCACCTCATCCAGCATGCTGCTGGATGAGGCTCAAGAGGTAGAGCAGGTCGTCCAATGATCCATGGGTCAGCGGTTCGAATCCCGGCTCCTCCTGTCTACATGTCTAAGTGTCCTTGGGCAAGACACTGAACCCCAAATTGCTCCCGATGTGCTGGTTGGTACCTTGCACGGCTTCCACACATTCATCGGTGTATGAATGTGTGTGTGAATGGGTGAATGTAATGCACAATCTATGTAAAGCGCCTTGGATAAAGGCGCTATATAAATGCACCATTTACCATTTAGAAATCCTTCCACAGTGTTATCTGACTTAATGGTTATATCGGTGTGTGAGGTTGCAGCCTGGCAGAGCGATTACAGAGACAGAAAAGGTCACACAGGTTTCTCCATACCCCCCACACATGCATCTGTCAACAGATCAGTCCTGTCCATGTGTGTTTGAGCAAGACCCCCCCTGTTGTGACAGGACTCTCTTTGTAATTCACACTCTGCAGCATAACATTAATGTGTCCTCTATTTCAGTGGTTTTCAACCAGTGGTCCGGGGACCACCAGTGGTCCTTGAAGGGGTTCCAGGTGGTCCCCAGCTAAATAATGGAGAGTTGGTAACCAAATGGACCCTCATAGATCTTTAACTCTTGAGAGTGTAAAATGAAACCAGGGTCCATTTGGTTTCATTTTACACTCACAAGAGTTAAATTATCTACATCTGCATTAATTCATTTACACATTTTGGTCAACATTTTCCTGTTGTCTCTCCTATGGTACCATAGGAGAGACAAGTGCTAAAGCATGGAATTGTGGAAAACCTTTATCCAACGATAACAAAATATTCCTTAATTTTGGGTCTGCGAGGCTAAATGTCAAATACCTAATAAATAATCGGCCATGTGTAAAGGGTTGAAAACTAATGCTCTATATGCATTCACTGCCACAGCTGGATTTTTTTAATTCATTTATAATTATTATTATATATTTCGAGAAGACAGCTCCATCTTAGGTTTTCATAATAAACTAAAGTTAAATTATTTTGCACAATCAGCAGACACTCGTTATCTCGCTGAGCGTGATGCATTCACCAGACTTATTTTGAGGGCAAATAATTTTGTGTGATAAATATCCACCAACACTGCTACAACCTTATCCTAGGGGGAAACACTCACTAGGGGGAACACTCAGATAATGGTCTTGAATGTGTAAAAGAAAAAGAAAAAAAACGTTTTTTTACACAGTTTATCACTGGGTGTTTTAAATAATGCTGTTGTCATTTTGCTAAATTTGCAGACCTAAGATTGTGGGCGGAGTACTAATAACCACAGACTAGAACACTGAGTTACTGTGTCTTGTCTTCCTGCATAGAAGACGCCCAGTTCACACCTTGGAAACAGAACAAGCAGTTACAGCATTGATGCGTAGATAGAGAGAGAGAGAGAGAGAGAGAGAGAGAGAGAGAGAGAGAGAGAGAGAGAAGACGAAAGTGGAGAGGATATTAAGTAGGTGAAGTGGGAAAGACGAGAGAGACAAAAAGGGAGTAATAATCAGGTAGAATGCTGACATGTCCTCGGCTACACCGGCTGCCCGTACACAAAAGGGCCACCTCTTTCTTTTGAACCCCTTTCACATACTGTCAGAATGCACTGCCGTATGGTATGGTACCGTTTGTTGTAGGGCAAGGGAGAGAGAGAGGATAGGACTGGAGAGGAGAGGAGGTGTGGTTGGAATGAGTATAATGTACATGTTGTCCTCTGTCCTGGCCAGATGACGGTGATGGCCATCTGATTAAGACATCTGTCACACGCTCATACCGTCTCACTACTTTTCAATTTCTATCTGACCAAGTGAGCTGCATTATTATTTTATTAATATGTATATAATAATAATATTAATAATAATAATAATACCATATGTTTCTATTATTATATACAATTATCATTGTAACAATAAAGTGAGCTTTGTTGACCGTCTTCATAAATACATAGATATAGACACTGAGAGCCCTAATCTGAAACATCACCACATGCTAGAGTGCGCCTCTCTGGCATGCATACATGAACACACACTAATATATTACAGACTCTAAAATGCATGTCTGTGCAAAGGCTACATTTTGTTTGGGAGTACCAGAGGCTCTGGGATTTCTGAGAGCAAATATACAAATGGTGAGTGAGTGGGTGAGCTAGCCAGAGCATTTTAACTGGCAAGTATTGCTGGGTATAAACATTTAACATAAACACGCCATGCAAACACAGTTAATGACAGTGTGTGTGTGTGTGTCTATAGTTAAGGTTGTGTCTGTGTGTGTGTGTGACTGTGTGTGTGTGTGTGTGTGTGTGACTGTGTGTGTGTGTGTGTGTGTGTGTGTGTGTGTGTGTGTGTAATTATTTTTGTCGTGTCTGACAAGTGATAGTGTGATTTTGGTCACGATATAAAACTACAGTACACTGGTGCCAGGAATGCAAGGAATCCAACATATTGTATTAGGAATATTAAGTGATCTCTTTAACAATACTATATGGACTGTAATAACATTCACGATGCCTTACACGGCCATGTGGCTTTACAGGTTATACAATTATTTTGTGTGTTTTGTGCAGGCGTGTATTATACTGTGTTGCAATGTGTGTCCTAAACTAAACACCAACTGAGTTGTAATTTACTAAAGAATACAGATCCGATACCAGCATCAATGTGGGAATGTTACTGATACTGCTAACATTTAATCATAAGTTTAATAACTTATTAACAACAATATCAATCATATACTGTAATATGAGTTTGTTTTTAAACACACTGGTTTTGGTTCAGTACACAATATTTAATTCACCTGCGCTTGCAAGTGTGCAAGTGAATTAAATGGATAATTAACCCTAATACTAACCCTAATTCAGACTAACAAAATATCGACAGATAAAGCGACAGATTGATGGGGAGAGTCAGTCAGGGAGAAAGAGCAGAAAGCATATGGGAAAGAAAGGAGAAACCCTAGAGAGACAGAGATGGGATACAGGGATTTACAGACAGAAAGAGAAAAGCCTAATGTATGCTTCATCGTATCACAGTGCTCTTTGCCTAAATAACGGAAATCAGTTATTTTTGACGATACTGTCGTGTGACAAAGTATAAATTAGGCTTACGGGTGACAGCCACAGAGCAGTGGAGATCAAGAGAGACAGAGTAAGAGAGTGTTAAGAGAGCAAGAGAGATAGCGAAAGCGCACGGGAGAGAGAGAGAGTTACGAGAGCAAGAGCAAAGTGGATTAGGTCTGTATACCAGGCAGTGCCGTGGCCCTGATAAGCCAGCAAGGCTTTCGACATTGCTGGCCTACTACACTGTTGCTGAGTTGAGTCACACACACGTGTATGCACACCAAACACAAATGCAATACATGCAAAGAGTCTAAGGTCATACTTGCACTGTGTGTCTGAGGCTGGGAGTGTACACACAGTTTTGTTTACAGAGTCAAAATTGCAAACATCTGAATTGTTTAATAAACCTGCTTTGTGTGTGTGACTGTGTGTGTGTGTGTGTGTGTGTGTGTGTGTGTATATATATATTACACACACACACACACACACACACACACACACACAATTATCATCTTATCTCTGTCTATACCTACAGTATTGCTTGTGTACATAAAAGCTTAGCCATCATGTTTTTGACGCAGGATAGGTCATCCCTGAGCTAATTGTACTTCATTCTGTATATTCAAGTAATTGCAGGTGAGACGCTTGCTTCCAGGGCTAAAATCAGAGACTATGCCTTTGTTTGCAGGGCAACGGGTGACAAAGGATGGTCTGTGCTATAGCTGCCCTGCGATAAGACAACAATAACATTCAATAATTTGCCAGAATATTTCTGTATGCAGAATGACGTAAATGATGTACTAATGCTGCAAGCAATGCAATAAATGTACTCAGCGCATGTCACAATGAGATGAACAATCAAAACCCCTCTTTTGTCTCTACCACCGTCTCCCTCTTTCTTCAATAACACAAACCTAAAGTCACGTTTGATGTCACACTTTGACAGCATGCACTGCACACACAGAAAAGGCTACCTGACAAAGACAAAATGATCAAGCATTTTGCCCAAATCCCTGACAATGACAACACAACAGTCCACTCCAGAAGTAAGCTGCTTCTAGATGCTACAACTCACACAGCTGCATTACGTGCCAGTTTGCTGCCAATGCGGCATGAAAAACAATATTGTCCACGGTTTGTTTCAGCCACTGTTTGAATGTTGGTGTCAACCTCTACCCCATCCAATGACTACAAACATAAGCTAAGATAAGGATTTATTGATCCCTGAGGGAGGAAATTGGTCATCTACTGTTAACAGCAGTAATGTTCCAGAAGAAGCAATGCTGCATTGCTGCCATATTAATGGATTACAGCTGCTTGTATGGCTTGTTTCAAAAGGCAGCTGCCCCCTTTTCCTGGAAAGACTCTCTTTTTTGCTTCCCTAGAAAAAAGAAAACATTAAAAAGGGGCCCTTCCTTCCTTTTTTAGTCCCACAATTTATCAAATGTAGAGGTTTCCCCTCACTGCTCAATTCAATCCAATGTTCAATATACTACACTTCTACTGCCAATAATAATAATAATAAGTGGGTCAATTCTGAGAATCCCCCCATTTTCCCCTTGTGCTTCAGTCAGTGTGTGTGTGTGTGTGTGTGTGTGTGTGTGTGTGTGTGTATATCTCTCTCTCGGCTAAATGTCTGCCTATGTGTTTATTTCTGGAAGCTCTCACTCACAACATGGCGGACATGTGCTTCTTTGTTATTGTTGCCACAACATCATTCTCGACCAGTGCGGGCTTGTCTTTACCGTTCCCTTCATAATGACAGCGGTCAGCTACAACAAAGCTGGCGTGTGATATGAATGGGTTGGCATTTTTTTGCAATCTATCAAAACAGGTCAACAACAAATTAGGGTAACATACGTAATGATTTCATCCCATACAATACACTCACCATTTGATGATGTCCGTATGGGATATTTGTTTCTTGAAAAAAGGCACTGAGGGCGGTCTAAAATAAACAAACAAACAAAGGTTACCAACATTTTAATCCAACACATGTGATACTGATAGTTGGCATAATTGGACCAACGACCAAGAGAGGCTAAACAGCGTGAACACCAACGTCGTTCAAGTGTTTATATTTATAAACGTCAAAAATATATTATTTTCAGTTTGCAAACTAAACACTTTGTGCTATATAATAGTCGATACAAAGCAAAGCAGCGGTCATCTTTATTGCATAATAGCATTTGCAGTCATGTGGCGGATTATAGTACCGGTATTTAATCTGGAGTCAATTATAATTGGATACGGGGGTTTATTTTGTAAATGTTTCACTGTCAGCCTTAAGCCACGCAAGGCACGCATCATCATTCAAATAAGCGAGAACTAGACTTCATCATTTAAATACCTAGTCGGCTCATATACAACAAATAACACATTCTTTATTTAACGGGTAAAGTAAAAAGACTACTAGACTGGCAATGAATGACAGGGCGAGTTCCAGACATAAACATTAAACCTATCATTTATACTTCGTAGTGTTGCCGTGTTGCTTCGCTTTCCCCCCCAACCAAAAAAATAACAGATCTTCAAGCTGACAACACGTCGACAGTGCAACGAGTTGTCAGTAGTCAGCTTGTAGATCTGTTCTTTTTTTGGCAAGCGACACCCGGGTGCATCGTCCGTCCTCACCTCGAACTGCCAATGTGCCGCTTGCAGGAGCTGCTTCGCCTGGTCTGCGGCACAACCCGCCGTCAGGACGAACTGGTTGATCATCACTTGATGTTTAAGTTCATCCATGTTTTTGTCAGACCCAAGGCTTGTGTCTCCTCTCTAACCCGCGGCTGGCTAGTGGCGTGGCGTCCTCCTGCTATAATCCCCGTCTTCTTTCTCCGAGTTTTTTCCAATTCCTCCTCTCTCTCTCTCTCTCTCTCTCTCGGTTTTCTGTGTCTCAGTCGTCGTCCACCATTAGAGCCGGTTGAGCAAACACAAATATTTACTGTAGGAGCGGTAGTGGAAGGCGGGCCCCGTGTGTTTGACTGGCAGGAGTGGCAGCAGGCTGCAGCCAATGAGGCGAGGACGCCACTGCCGGGACTTGGAGTTCTGCGGCCCGAGCGTCGTGGATCGCGGAATCTTTGGCAGCTCAAGTGCGAGACTGTTTACCGTGTATTGACGTCTTAAATGCGACGCACGTATCACCCACGTGTATGCGCTCAAATATTGTTGTTAGTATACGCTTGGAATGGTCGGATAGGAGCCACATCCCCACTTTGAGGCGTCCGTGACACGGTTTGTTTTGGACTACACCTCCCATGGGCACTCGCTTTGTTTGTGGCGTTCTAGAAGGAAGAGTTTTGTGAATGACGGGTGCTCTCGTCCAATTCCCATGCGCGCTGTGTCACTATGTTGCCAAATATGGTAAACAAATCCACCGTCGCCAATTACATCTCTCCATGTTAGAATTAGGGACAGACGATCACAGAGTGCATTGACAAGCCACATGGCTGCGCATTAACCGCATTTCTCCTTCAATATATTCAATAGTACACTACATGTCTGTGACTGTTGTCACTTGTCAGTCACATCAGATTCGGGTGACGGGTGACATTTACAATGTTATTCTCTTTCTCTGACTGTTGCTTAGGCGAATGTTCGTCAAACTGGGTATAAAATAAAAGCCACACTACTGACTACTCCACGGATCAATTAATGGCCTATTTAATTAACAATTAACGTAACAATAGACTAGTAGCGTACCACTATGGAGTAGAATTCAAATAGTAGGCTAACGACAATCATCGAATCATGTCAATGTCATTGACGTGAAAAAGGCACTGTTTATCTCACTGTATATCTCACTATATATACATACACACACACGCCTGCGAAGGTTTAAATATATATTAGAGGAGCAGCAGCTGAGACATACAGTAAATGGATGTCTCAGCCATCAATGCACCGCTTTGAATTGTGGGTAACTGGATACTGTAAACATCCTCTATTGAACAGCACGTTTATGGATCGTGTGTGTGTGTGTGAGAGAGAGAGAGAGAGAGAGAGAGAGAGAGAGAGAAGAGAGACACCTGCTGGTGATAGGTAAAACGTACTGGTTTAACTTTAGGTCATGATGTCTACATGAAATGAATGGCAGATTATGCTGCAGTTTCTCCAGAAATATATATTTTTTTAAGTTTAAATCTCCAAAATCCAGGAGAATGGCATGGTCTCCCAACTCTATTACATCACATCATAACATTTTCCTGCAAACCATACAATCCTGCAATATACATACTTACCTATACTTATTTTAATGATTAAAACTTAAAAGATCACAAAAAAAGATCACAACCAGACTTGACTCACATCCCAGTATCTCGTAAACTGTAAGCAAATAGATCTTCTCTTCTTCTTTTATCAAGTATACAGGACATCTCTGTTAAAGAACAACTGTCACCTGCTAGATAATCAAGTTTTCCATGTGTTCATATATATTCCTATCCCATCTAGCTGAGTCCACTATCACATATTTTAATGTGAGCCTACATATAGTCAGGTCATTCTAATCTACACCATCATTACCATCCTGTTGAGCAGCATCACCACCTGGTATGGGAGCTGCACCACAGTCGACCACAATTTCCACAAAGCACTAGAGGGGGTATTTAGTACGAAAGGCCCAGTTGGAGGTGAAGTTCCCTCCCCCCAGAAAATTGACGAGAAGCTGTGCATAAAGCCACAGCCAGGCAAGTCTGGTCTCACACTAACTTTGTGGGCATATATATGTATGTTACTTATGTATACTTTTATATGTTTGGTATCTGCTGCTAATGTGTGACGTGATGATTTCTTTTTATTTGCCGCAAATGTTTCTCTACCTGCAGAAGAAGCATTTCTGGCAGTACCAACATTCCTTATCATCCCTTATTCCTTAAGTGGTATGGCAATTGATCAAGGTTTGATCGGCCATCCTTTCTATCCAGTCAGTGTTAGAGAAAAAATGAGCTGCACACTTCCAATACGCCAAGCTGACCTTCGGCCGACGACAACGGATGGGTTGCATCCAACCAGATTAGTTCTCCACTGTGGCAAAATACCACCAACCCATGTCCCTTCTCCTACTCAACAGCACAGATTGGCTTGAAACCGACCAAATGCAGGCAACGGCCAAGCACCGATTAATTTCTTGACCTCTTCTGTGAGGGTCGACTTACCACCCTTAATACACACACACACACACACAGTCACACAGGCCTTCCTTCCGTCCTGGTGAATGTACCTTAGCAATACTGTATGTGTATTCCTCTTGAGAAACTGTGGGCATCCTGGGAACAATGGAGCAGCTGTTCAAACATTTGCCTGCCAGTCCCCCATTGACCAGGGAGAACAAACCTGGAAGCATTCTTTAAGCACCAACTCCTTGACAGGATGCAACAGCTGGCCTCAATTATTTAAGTTTATCTCTTCTCGCTCTCCTCATTTTGGGGTATTTATGTTCTTTTTGAGAACTTTAAATGATGGAGTATTTAGGATAACATTTTACTTTGACTTGCTCTGTTGCAAGGATAAAACCCGTAAGTAACAGTGTTGGATATTGAAGACACTTATTCTTATTGTATTATTTATGCATGTGCATTCGGGGGCTTAGTGTTTTTTAGCGTTGTTTCTGGATTTCAGCAAGAATATAGTTAGACTGGCAGGCCCAAAGACCAAAGTCATGTTGAATGTTGAGTGAGCCATCGACAGGGCTTGGAAAATCCTATACCATTGCAGGTCAAAAGGTCACTCACAGCAGCAGGAATGTGACTGTCTAATAGCAGTGGAGGCCATTTTCATTGATCCAGACCCCATTCATTTTTCCCATTGAGATTTCCAAAAATATGTTTATCAATTATTTTAACCTAGAACCAAGCCATGCAGGATCCTGGTGAATATTTTTTTCTTCACAGAATCAAATGTTTTATGGTCATGATTCACCAGGATCCTGGGTGGTTTGATTCTAGGCTTAAAATCATTGATATAATAAATATTTTTGGAAATCTCTATGGGAAAAATGAATGGGGTGTGGATCCAATAAGTGGTGTTGAACTTTGGTATAGAACTCTGGATTGTATAGCTACATGGGACAAGTCCAAATATTGTCAGTCATCATCAGTTCTGGGCTCTGTAATTAAGGAACAGGAAAAAGCATTCGTCTGCATCGAATGTCTGGAAAAAGTGCATGTGAATACAGTTTTGTGCCACTTACTATGATCTTTGTACGTCACTTTGGATAAGAGTCTGCAAAATGTCTATTGGCAATCCACTTGTTTGCATATTCATTTATGTGCTACAAGTGTAATTTGCGACCTGCTTCACCATACAATGAGACATAACGGAATGGCTGTGGTTCAACTTCAACATCCCCTGACAATTGGAATAATCATGACGAATACTAAAAGAAGTGCTTAATTGTTTGGGAGTTCTTTATCTAATTTTGCTTTCAGTGCACCAGACAAGGTCCTTTGAAACGGCACTAGTAATTTTGATGCCTTGAAAAGGCACTATGTTGAATGGAATTGGTAGTCTGCTCCCCTTCACATTTTTCTTTTATCAATAAAAACAATAGGACACATGCAGTGAGATGGACCAGGAAACTCACATGCTTCTCATGTGAGTTGTTTGAGTGGTTCTGAACCATGCAACCACCAGAACCACTACTTCAACATCAACTGTCATAGTTGCAGTAGTTGAATATGACTTTGTGGTTTAAAATGTTACTACATGGCTAGTGATGGTATGCTTGTAGTACATAATCTATCCACTGGGTGGCAGCGCATCATTATAAATCGGATTATGGCACATATAGGATATAATTATGAAGTCTAGGCCCTAGGGCATGCCGATAACAATAATGTAAGTATTTTGTCTTATACAGCTTGACATGTTAAAATAGTAGCATATAGCAATATATTATAAAAAT
Organism: Electrona antarctica; assembly: GCF_951216825.1. NCBI lineage: Eukaryota > Metazoa > Chordata > Actinopteri > Myctophiformes > Myctophidae > Electrona > Electrona antarctica. The sequence goes on from NC_136805.1 coordinate 26,365,860, forward strand.
ATAATATATTCTATTAGGGCATTTATTCAATTGTGTGGCTCAGTGGGTGGTATAGGTAGTAGTAGGGGTATAGTAGGGGTTGTGTTTGAGACAATGTACGTTTTTGAATAGGCATATTGCCCATTTGACAAATCAGTAGGCTAGTAGCAAAGCTGTGAAGCCTAGTTAGTGCTACCCTATTGGAAACAGAACGCAGCCTCCTCAGATAGGCAACAGTAGGCCTACACAGACAGTAGGCCGGCTGGCCGGCTATGGCTATTCAAAAATGGAAATACTCAAGTGAAGCAAATAAAATTACTTGAGTTACTTTCCACCAGTGCCGTCCTAATTAGGCTACGTGCAGGCATTCTTTTCAGTATGCTACGGTCCAAAAGGCGCTACGCGGCGGGACCTGTGGCGCGGCTTTCTCAGAGGGAGGAGGGAGGGGGGTCGTGTGCCACCTCTCTCACATTTCAACCTGTTTCTGG
>NC_136805.1:26371326-26386326 GCF_951216825.1 Electrona antarctica
TCTGTATTCTATCGCTGGGTGATGGATTTCTTTTTTTTATCTTGGTTCGGTGTCTTTTTTTATTTGTATGTTTTTATCTCTCACAAATACAGAGCTTGATATATGTATGAATATGTCAATTTAGACCTATACATTGGTTGGGATTGGATGCGAAAACAGATTATACAGGTCAGGTATACAAAACAAATCCTTGATTTTCTCATTTTGATACAAACTCTTTGATTTATCCTGTTGTTTTTCATTTGTACTTTTTTAATGCTGTTAAAAAAATGCAAACCACGCCTCGATGCAATAAATGATGACATTGAAAAAATAAAATCCCATTGCTTTATCCCTGTTTACCCGAGAAATCTCAGCGATAACATGCCTATGACATTTTTTATATGTGGTATACTGAGCACACAGGAAAATTTAATTTAACTCGGAGAGTGTACAAATAAACCAACCAAATGTGTACACTCACAGTTAAATAAACTTTGAGAATTTTATGGTGCATGGTTATTGTTTGTCTAAGGATTCGGTGGGTGTATCAGTAAGAGATAAAGGGTTATAGATATCATTTCCATCAGGTAGGGACTTGTCTGGGCCTTCTCAGAATTGCAAGATCCACAGAACAAATATTCATAACTGTTGCTTTGCCTGTTAAATATCTGAGGTCAGCGTGATCATTGGTCATTGTAAATGGTGGGGACATCGTTAGAGGGAATGAGCATGGAGGAGAGAGAGAAAGAGAGAGAGAGAGAGAGAGGTGGATAACAGGGCAGGTATGGACATGTCGAGGACATGGAGCTTCCCACCTGCCTGTGATAATTATATTTGATGCTGAAGTCCGTCTTGGTGACACATGAAAACTCCTGTTGTGCAGGTGCGCAGCATTTTATAGACAAATGTGAGGGAGATGAGGGTTGAGCTGTAGACCTGAGGCCTTCTACATCAAGTTTTCAGGGGGGGGAATGTATTCAAAAAGCTTTAAAAAAATGATGTTGCTATATTATATAATATATACCAACAACTTAAATAACACTTGAAAGGTATAACAACATACTGTATGTTACAACATACGTACATCCTGTGATTCACCTCACTTCTTCCTATAGCAATTCTTCCCTTTCACGTTTCACAACTGAAATTCAAAAGAAAGTGGAGTGGACTGCCCACTCTCCCGTAAAAGAAAGTGGGGAACTGTACAACCCCGTAAAGTCGGCCCTTGAGTCTTTCATTTAGCAAATGCAACAAATGGAGGTTGCAATAGAGAGAAGGGAATAGACAAAGGAATCTCCTAAGGTATTGTCAGCATCAAAGCATCGCACCGATGCTTCCTTCTTTCATTGCCTCCCATCACTCTTAAAGCTACACTTTTGCAAAGCTCACCCACCATGCATATTAGTTTGATATGTGAGACTAGATATCATCAGGGATTTCGGATAATACACACTATTAGTGTTTAGGTAAAGAGGACTGCATGCTTCAGCCAGCAGAAGGTAGAAGGGCTCGTCTGTGCTCAACAGGGACAACTTCATCAGCATCAGAGAAAATATAATACCTGGAGAGACTACCCAAATAAAGTAAACTGGAGCACTCGACTGGTCTGCGCATTTGTTATTGTTTTGCAGGGGTGACTGACATTTCGACTTTCGTCTTCTTCTGAATGGGATAGGAGGGCTGTCAACAGGACAGTGCAGTTACAGTGATAAGGGGGCCACACCTCTCCCCAACATCTGACCAGCAATGGTCAGATATAGCATTTGGCCAAACATATTGTGATATTTCTTTCCCCCATATCGACTAGCCCTATCTTGAACCCACTGTCATGTTCTGACAGCAGTGTTTTTGTGAAGCACTTTTTCACCACAAGCATCCAGTTTGTCAATCCGGGGACTATGTCATCTGGACCTTCTGTTAATAGTGTGGCATCACCACTGAACACTGCGCCGGAATTTTGTGCAGTCATCAGCAACAAATCAAATCAACAGGTGGTGCAACGAGAAGCCTTTCAAAATCAATGATGTCCAGTGATGAGCCTAACGGAACCTGGCAGTATAATCAATCTAGTTAACTAATCAGTAAGCATTTTATGAAATGCCTTTCCAAAATTCTCTGTGCTTAATAATGTAGAGTTTAGCTGGATACACCTTAGAGTACTCTAAGGGATACACACATTTGACCATTGTCACGTCACTGTGGATTAGAATGCATCAAACAGTTACCAAAATATCTTTAATAGCTTGAAATTCAGAGAACAGAGAAGCATAATAAATTAGCCACAATGGATTTTTTGTGTGTGTTCAATCCATTTTGGCGCTTTTAATTGGTGATACTGTGCTTTGAGTTGTTGCCAGTTCTATTCTCTTCTATTTCTATTCTATAACATACTCATAACATCAATTAAGAACATGGACTCCAGTGTCCCTATACTGGGGTGAACTTTCATCAAAAATAGCAGATCTACAAGCTCACATAGTGACATGATGTTTTGGTGAAGAGATTAGCTGTAGAAGGAAAAAAGGAGAGGGCCTAATATAGACCCCTGTGGGACTCTGGTCAAAGAAGTACATAGGGTAGAAGTGGTTAAGATGTGTAGTTTTTGTATCTGGGTGTATCTCCGCCGACTAAAGTGATCACGTGCCTGGTGCCTCACTACAGCTGTACATGCCGCTGTGTAAGTGTGTATGCCAGTTGACCAGAAGGCACAAATTGTAGTCCTCTTTGACACCAACACTGCACTGCACTGTTGATTTGCAAATGACACGCACCCAGATTGGTGCACGGCGAGTCTCCAAATACCAAACTCGCCACTGTGCCTCTGGAGATTGCAAAATATAGGGTCCTCTACATCTTATTTCAGTACACTTACCAGGAGTTAATTTCCACCCCAACCCCCCACCCTATGAAAACACGGTTTTCCACCTCAAATCTCTTTTTAATTGAAAATGGGTCAGGAATTTAAAGAAAAAGAAAGCGTTAGAAATGCAGCTTATCTCTGTCCCTCTGCTTGTGGCTCCCCACAGCGCCAGGGTCACGTGCGAAAGATCCTTTGGGATGGAGGGAATAACTCAGATTCCTAAAAACAGCAGGGAATACAGCGAGAGGCGTGTGACCGCAGGCCCCCCCTGCATCAGGAAAAGATCACCTAAGTAGTGACATTTATAGGTTATTTTGTGCCTCTAGCCTAATTCATACTTCGCTTTTACAACTGTGCTATGTTGGAAAACATAACACTCGGCAAACTTCACTGTATGAATTGGAATTTTGTCCCACTTGCCAAAAAAACGACCCCAGTCCTCTCGTGGCAGACTCATGGCACAGTAAGTTGCATGTTTATTGTCCACGCTTACTTACGCTACACTACGTCCGAAATGGTCATATTTGTTCATGGGCTCCATTGTGTGTGTGTGTGTGTGTGTGTGTGTGTCTGTGTGTGTCTGTGTGTGTGTCTGTGTGCGCGCGTGCCCGTGTGCTGATGAGTGTGCTCCCTGTCGAGTGTGTGTGTATAAAGCGGTGATGTGCGCCCCATGGAGCAGGTGATAACACTATCTGTATGGAGCCAGCTTCCCGCCGGTCTATTCAGCCTTCTGGACACAGGCCGGGTCTGCTCAGCAGGCGGACCTGCTCACAGAGGTGGCCCTCTGGAAGGTGGCGTGTGTAGGCCTATGCGTGCGTGCGTGCGTGCGTGCGTGCGTGCGTGCGTGCGTGCGTGCGTGCGTGCGTGCGTGCGTGCGTGCGTGCGTGCGTGCGTGCGTGTCTATAGTGTTTTGTGGGTTTGTCTGCATGATCTGTGTCTCTGTGAGTCTCCGTAACAATGACAGTATAACATGTATGAGTCAATATTGGACTGAGGAGGATTTGTGGAGATTTGTGTGTGTGAGAGTAGGAGTGGATGGGAGCGGCACAGCATGCGGACCTGCACACAGTAACGGGAACGAGAGCTTGGCACCGATTTGGGTGAAAAACGCATCAGGGTGTAGCGTGCACATTTTGTCCGTGTGCACTGGCGTTTGTGTGCATGTGCTCATGTAGAGCTAATGACAGACTTACTCAAGTACTGTACTTAGGTACAATTTTGAGGTACTTTTACCGTACTGGAGTATTTTCTATACTTTTACTTCTACGCCACTACATCTCAGACGCAATATTGTACTTTTACTTACTCCACTACAATTATTTGAAAACTTTAGTTACTAGTTACTTTGTAGATTTATTAGAAAACATACATTAACCACTTCAACCCTATACATCTTGGCAATTTGAAAATAGCTGATGAGCTCACAATGCATCTGCTATTTTCAAAGGATTTTTATACATTTGAAAACTTGAAACGGGACATTCTGCATAATGAATGAGTACTTTTACATTCGGTACTTTAGGAGGAACATTTTGAGGCAGATATACTTTAGTACTTTACACACAGTACTACACAAGTACATTTTGAATTCCAGACTCTTACAACAGTAAGTATTTTTACATTGCAGTGTTGACTTGTACTTATGTGAGTACTTTTCCCACCACTGTAGAGCTGTTGACAGGGTAGTGGGGGGGGGGGGGGGGCAGGGCTACAGAGACAGAGACAAGCAGGGGATGCTGTTTTATTACACTCACAGCAGCCTCTGGACCGGCCCTGATTAGACTCAGACACAATAAGGGGGACCAAGCCCCCCCCCCCCCACCCTCCCCCAAGCCCCGCCTCAGTACCCCTGCAGCCATAGTGTCCGTCTGAGGGTTCACCTCTCCTCTTTTATTGGGAACAGCCACAGAGCTATTCTTCATGAGGGATTGCAGAGGGAAGACACATGGAGGGCTCCCCCTACTAATTAGATGTCTCTAAGAGACACAAAGCAAACCATGGCAGTGGGAAGGCTCCCCAAAAAGCCTGCTTTATGGCTCCTGAGAGGCCCCCCAAGTGATTACGAGAGCCCATAGCCTTTAGATGATTTTGATTGCATTTAAAGGCAACGCATGGGGAAGTCAAATCTGCAAGTGGTTTTATTCCCTCTCAGGTCTGATTCGCGTAGATTTATTTTCTCAATATGGTTTTGTTGTTATTGTCTCCACCATGGGGCAGAAGGCATGGAGAGAAAGTATGTTTTGCACTCCGTCCGCCCGTGTGTGTGTCCGTCCGTCCGTCCATTACCAGCTAATCTCTGGCACCATTACCCGGTTGATGCCAAACTTTGCACACACACTCCCTAGATGCCACCGAACCTCTGCCCCAAATTTCCCAGAACAGCCTGTTATAACGCCACCATGAGGCAGATTTTCTGATTTTTACCTATAACTGCACCGATCTGCGTGAAACGTTGAATGCACACTACCTAGGCCAAAAATCCCGCACATCGGTACACATGTCTCTATAATCATGTGCTCAAGACGGATCTGTCCGATATTTCATATTTCATCCTAATTGGTTAACATTGGCTTCCAAAGTTTGCAGGATTAGCCCGTTTTGAACAAAAAGCATCTAATCATGAATGCAGCGTGCAATTTGCATGATACTTTTCACGCACTTTCCTACTAGGCTGAGGAATATATCCCACCCTTTGGCACCCTACTTTTTCAAGTCAGCCAGAGTAACGTCTCTCCTCAAGAAACCAACTCTTGTCCCCTCAGATGTCAAGAACTACAGACTGGTATCACTCTGTTCCTTTCATTCCCAAACTCTTGAACATTTCTAACCAGCTTTCTCTCCATCTCTCACAGAACAACCTTCTGGATCACAACCAGTCAGGATTCAAACCGGCCCACTCCACGGAAACTGCACTCCTTGCAGTCACAGAAGCACTACATGCTTTCCAGGCTGGCTCCCACTCTGCAGTCCTGATTCTCCTAGACCTATCAGCAGCATTCGACACAGTGAACCACAAGCTGCTCCTAGACACCCTATATCTAGGCATCGCCGGGACGGCACTAAAGGGCTTCTCCTATACCTAACAGACCGGACCTACCAGGTTTCTTGGAAAGGTTTGCTTTCATCCCCCTGAACCCTCCTAACTGGGGTCCCCTCCTTTTCTCCCTGTATACTAAATCCCTTGGCATCTTATCGCTGCTATGCCGATGACACTCAACTGTTTCTATCCCCAAAATTCTCACATCCTCGTCTCGATCCCCTTTCTCCACTCCTCCATTGGCTCCCGGTCGCTGCCCGCATAGTACAAAACTATGATGCTAGCCTTCAAAGCAGCCAAAGATATGGCACCCCCATATCTCGCAAGTCTGATCGGACCCTACAAACCATCCTACAGATCAGCCAACGCAGAGAAGCTGGAAGTACATTCATTACAACTGCAGGGTCAACGCTCCACACGTCCCAAACTCTTCTCCCTTCTGGCTCCAAAACTATGGAATGCACTTCCCATTGCAATCAGAACTGCTTCAGATTCACTCCCAATCTTCCGCCGTAGCTAAAACCCACCTCTTCAGACTCCATATTAGCCTGTAGCACTTACCGTGCAGGCACTTGCCCTAGCCTCGACGACCTTACAGGCATATGCAAGGGCTCAACAAGTAATTTAGATAGCATTGTTGCAGACATAGCACTCTATAGTGTATACGCATAGTTCAATGATATAGATATTCCACTGCTATAGGTTCTTAGCTTACGTATGATTCTTGATGACTATTTTTATGTATTTGATGTATTACCATGTTTTGTTCTTGCTTACTGTAAATCGCTCTGGGTTAAGAGCGTCTGCTAAATTCCTAAATTGTAATTGTAAATTGTCCCAAATATTTTCAGATGGAGGTCTGTAGGTAAATACGTTAAATATACACTGGTTAAATGTTAGGAAGAAAGCCCAAACGCAACTACTCTTTAGAAACAAGGCCAAAAACAACTATCAATATTTATTTACAATGAACTATACAGAACAACAAGCCCAAAGTCACTTATAATAAGCAGACTTGGCAACACGGTTAACAGCCGTCTTGGAAGGGGAAAGATCCCCAGCCCTGGCTGCATGTTGAAGTGTCCTTGAGCAAGACTCTCAACCCCTTATAACTGCACCTGATGAGCAGGCTGGTTGGTGCTTTGCATGGTTTCCTGTGCCATCGGTGTGTCAAGTGAGTGAATGCTGAATGTGAAATATACATTGAAAAGTGCCTTGAAGTGTCGAAAGACTAGAAAGGCACAATATAAAGGCAGTCCGTATACATTTATTTTAAATATGTCACGGTGTGAATCAAGAAGGTACAGGTAGGACCCAAATGCAGGACAGGGAAGCGCAGAGGCAGAGAAGTCAAAATGCAGGAGGTTTTATTCACCAAAGTCCGGGAACAAGCAACATCACACTTGACATCAAACAATGAACTGACAAGGAACTCAAAAAACCAGGGCTATAAATACACACAGGGAAAACAGGGCACAGGTGAACAAAACTCAAAATCAAGACAGTGATAGGCTAAGAGACCAACAAGACACAGGTGGAGCAAACTAATAATCACAGGTGAGACAAGACAGGGAACCATAACCACAAAGGAAACCAGGACACTAAATACTACAAAATAAAAGAGCACAACACTAAAACACACAAACTAGGAACAAGGAACACTAGAACACAGCAGAAATCATCACGGATCGTGACAAAATATGGCTGTCTGGCTGTTTATGGGTAGCACTAGCTTAAGTTAACTTACTAGGGCAAAGAGGCCCTAGCGGCTAGCGTTAAGAGAAAAACACTATGTCCAACCTTAATCCATTCCTGGAAAAGAGTCTGCCAATTGTCTCCCATCTCTGGTTTCCAAGCCCTCATGACATATTGATAAGGGGAAAAAAGAAAACACAGGATGGATATTCAGCCTCCTGTCCCTCCATTAATATAATACCCGCCTCCAGATTGGTCTGAAAAAGGGGGAGGGGCTTAGGCAGGAACCATACCTAAATAGGCTTTCTGTTGATTATGCATGACATGGTAATTAGGTCTCCATTTGGACGGAATGTGCCATTTGGACAAAACGAATGAAAGGCAGGTGAACAATGAACTGTCTGCAGGTGCATTACAATAAAATGAAAAGGTTTGTTCATTGGACCGCATATTCCATCAAATAATGTTGCTTTGGTATTGTACAGATATATACATTTTTGAAATGTTGTCTGAAATGTCTCTAATGGCTACATCATCATTATACATCTGTATCATTATACATCTGTATCTGTGTGTGTGTGTGTGTGTGTGTGCGTGCGTGCGTGCGTGCGTGCGTGCGTGTAAGCGTCTGTGTCTGTGTGCGCAAATGTGAATATGTTATGTGTGCGCATGTGAGAGAGAAATTGTGTGTGTACGTATGACTCCAGTGTGTCTGTTCTCCAGCTTTTTCTTTGCATCATGGTCCAGGAAAAAACAAGTCCTTTTTTATGGAGTTATTGTTAGATAATCCCTGCAAATACACCATTCTAGGATTGTGGCAATGATTAACAGATTCCCAGTGTCCAGCCTACTTCAAAAACACACATGCACACCACACACACATCTGTGTGCTCAAAAAGATATTGTAGTGCCAACTACTAACATTCGACCCTGCCTGCCTGCCTGCCTGCCTGCCTGCCTGCCTGCCTGCCTGCCTGCCTGCCCGCCCGCCTTCCTGCCTGCCTGCCTGCCTGCCTGCCTGCCTGCCTGCTTGCCTGCCTGCCTGCCTGCCTGCCTGCCTGCCCGCCCGCCTGTCCGTCCGTCCCTCTGTCTTTTAGGTTTGTTGCCTCACCCTTTTCTTCATCCCTCTCCTCATCTCTCATTCCTCATACTACTAGAGATGGATGGCGTTATGGGCTTGGAAAGAATCAGGACAAAATGTCTTTCAGTGCGGGAATACATGACAACATCATAATTCATAAATCCATGGACTCTCTCATCATCATGCTTGTCTAAGTGCTCAGAGTGCCTCTTCCCGTCAGGGACCTTGAGCAGTGAATTTAGCGTACCCCATACACACCTAATGACAGCACAGCAGCACACTCTTGAGAGTGTGCTGCAAATGGACCCTTACGGTTCCATTTTCTTCCATTTATATACCCTCAAGAGTGAAATTAAGGCTTTTTTACGGTGCACTGCTGCTAGGAACAGGCAAATTCAATGTGGCCAAGATTTATTTATTTTTTGGCTGAAGCGTTTTATTTATTTTTTGGTGACAGATTTGCCTTGTTTGTTCGCTCTACTTCCATACTGTACGTTTGCTCCTTTACACATATGAAATGGGGGACCAAACAGGTGTCTATCATAGCTCATGATATACTAGGAGAAAATTATGGTGATTATCTCTGCATGTGCCTATACTGTCAGTTCCTACACAGAAAAGTCCTCAGTGTTGATGTAACCTCGAGTCTTGCGGGTCCATTTGGGTACGTTGTAACGCGCTTTGGCTGGAATTAACACTGAGGATTTCCTTGTGTGCTGCTTGCACTAGGTATGCTGTGTCTAATGCTTTGTACACTGCAGGCTGCATCAATGCCAAACTGAGTTCAAGATGCTTTTCTCTCTGTGCTTTTTTGTGTGACTTATACGTTCTATTGCTGCTTGTATCGACATATTAGCCGCTGAAATGCCTAAATCTCCACCAGCGATTGTGCGTGCGCGCGTGCGTGCGTGCGTGCGTGCGTGTGTGCGTGTGCGTGTGCGCGCGCGCGTGTGTGTGTGTGTGTGTGTGTGTGTGCGTGTATGTGTGTGTGTGTGTTGGCATCACCATTTTAGGCCTTTCAAAGACATTCTTGTCCCGTGCCTTTGGTTTCTGTGGCTGCTGGACATCTGACAGTCAGACACGCAGCTGGCACACACACACACGCAACCACGCACGCACACACACACGCACACACACACACACACACACACACACACACACAGACACAGACACACACACACACACACACACACACACACACACACACACACACACACACACACACACACACACACACACACACACACACACACACACACACACACACAGGGCTAGCCAGAGGGCACCGTGTCGGGGGGGATGGCCTTCTCTGGAGTGGTGCCACGGTGTCAACATGGAGAGTACAAGAGGACAAGGCGAGAAGCGTCTGAGCTGACGGCCTGCTCACTGCACTGCCAGGAACCGCAATTTAAAACCACTCGTTTTTAGTTTCACTTCACTTTCTTTCGTTGATCACATTTGATGTTGTTTTTAGCCCTTGGTTAGGCCAGTAGTTCTCAGACATGTTCATGTCAAGGACGTCCACATTGAGACGGTATGTGTGTACCTGGCTGGCTGTGGACACCCATCTGTAATCATTTTGTGCCAGGGACCCCGAAAATAATTTATTTTTGCATTGTGCGGTTGTAGATTCTCCAGTAGCTGAAGTATAAAAAGGGTCAAATAGGTTAAAACATGTTGATGCTATATTAACTAATTTAACTGGGGACCTCCTGGAACCATGTTTAGGTTAGATCGAAGGGGAACCTCTCCGGTGTTTCTGTGGGGTGAGAGTTCACCACCAGCCTACAAAAAACTCCACACGCATCATTTTACGGAGCATTTAGATAGGAATAGGATTCATGTTAAACATTGTTTAAGTTTCCCTTCACTGTATACTTTAGTGTGGTTTAGCTTAATAGAGGGTATGCGCATGCATAAAGTGGATGGCAGATCGATTGACAATTCGAGCGGCAAAGTGAGTGACAAAGTGAATTTAATGTTGTTTAAAGTCATTTAATGCAATCAAATAGGACTTTTCTGTTTCGATGAATGGGCTATCAAGGCCAGAAAGTAGTTTTTTGCCACTCAGTAGGCATTCCTGCATAACCTCCGGGTATATGATGATGATGTCACGCGCATACCCTCTATGGTACATTAATTACTTTAGATTGACATGGTAATGAAAGCAAAACAGAAAATGTTACTTTTCTCTCATTTTCAGAGCACGTTTATTTTAATGATGAATCAATTGATTTTATTCCAGCTTGAATGAATGGAACTAACTAACGTAATGTACTTTAAGTTCCTATTATTTGGTATCACAATGAACTCATTTTTCAAGATTATTTTATCATTACATTTTTAGTTTTGCCAATAACTTGTGAGTGTTCGCTTGCAATATCCTTACGGGGAATCGCTGCTATAGACAGCACTGGCTCTGACTGTGAAGAAAAGACAGGAGTTATGGGAGAATCCAAATGCCACCTAGTGTATGAAAATAAATCACACTCGTGTGAAGTAAGCAGTGCCTTTCATCACAATGGTGACGTCTGATGACGTCAGACAGACAGAAACACAAACAGACAGACAGACAGACAGACATACACACAAAGCTGTGGAGCGGCGGCACCGCTCAAAAACCTGACCATTGAATTCCAGCTGCAGGGAGCGGTAGAGTGAGACGTCCGTGACCAATGGCCCGTCATCCTGAGATATTCTGGTGAATAAAGGGGCGAAACATCAGTGAAGGATGGCTCCCAGCTGAAGACCTGGCTGGTACTTATAGCACTGGCTGACAGAAGTGCCCAGACAGGTTCCAACACCAACCTGCCATATTCCACAATCAGGTAGGCGTCCAGGTGGAAGCCTGGCTCAGGGAGGAAGATGCGCCTGCCATGCAGAGTCCAGGGTCACTTCCAGGTGAGCAAGCGGTGGAACACCAGGGCAGGATGGAGGCTCCCAGCTGAAGACCCTGCCAGGGCCGTGCAGAGAGCACTGAGGGAGCAAGGCTTAAAGCCCACAAAAGGGCACATCTGTGTGCGCGCCGACTTTTGGGGTGGTCTTTTTGTGGGGGTCCCTCGTGCCTTTTCACACCAGAAATGTAGCACATTGGATTGTCTTATGCTAATAGAGAAAGATGTTCCACAATAACTTGGCCCATGTCATTGGACAGTAAAATAAGCAATACGTTCTCATTACCATGTGAAAATGAAGAGGACCATGGGTGTTGGGCAGGAAGTGGGAGAGGGAGACCTGTCAAACCAGTGGAATGGTGGGTGAGCGGAGCATGCAGGCCAATGTTATATATCGGACATTGAGAGCTACAAAGATGTTTCTTATGGCGGTCGTAGTTGTGTATGTAGAGAGGATGTCTGGGAATCGGAAGGTCACCGGGTTGGACCCTCGCCCAGTCAACATGTTGAAGTGTCCTTGACCAAGACACTTAACTCCTAACAGCTTCCTCCCTAGCTACGCTCATCTGAGCCATCTGCGGAGCATTTTACATTTTGTTTGACCTCGTTTGATATACAGTAATGTGTGTAACCAAATACCCATATGGCATTGTCTTACTTTTGTTTTTTGTTTTTGTTTCATTTGTTGTCAATTTGATTGCCTGCTTCTTGTGTTTGCATATTTTGTTTATTTCAAGACTACTTTTTTTTGTGTAAAAAATTAAAACGCAAACATAAGAAATAGCCATAAAAATAAAACAAATAGTTCACATGCAAAATAAATATAAACAGGGGTTGTTTGTTTCCACACGTGCGCGGACGTGGTAATGTGAGTGTGTGTGTGCAGCCATAGCGTATACAGTATGTGCATCCACGTATGACACGGACATCCTGGTGGCCTCTTAAAGCCACTAGACCCCCCCCCCCTCCCCCTCCACCTTGTCCTCCTCTTCCTCCTTCACCTCCTCCACTCCCTCCCCCAGCCTCCTTTCTATTCTCCTTCCCTCCATCTGCACGCTTCTGAGTGGCTCTCATTTGATTAGCCATGATTTGCTTGGTGAAGCACGCAGCGCCGCAACACAGAGCGTGCACTGCGAAATGAACGGTGTTCATTAGACTCTTGGGAGTGTGCAAATGGAACCACATTTGGTTCAATTGGCACAGTTTCAGAGTTACAAATCGATGAATTCAGGAGGATTTCACAGTGTGGTATAGGCACTGCATCGCACACCTGTGTGTGTGTGTGTGTGTGTGTGTGTGTGTGTGTGTGTGTGTGTGTGTGTGTGTGTGTGTGTGTGTGTGTGTGTGTGTGTGTGTGTGTGTGTGTGTGTGTGTGTGTGTGTGTGCGTGCGTGTGCGTGTGCGTGTGCGTGTGCGTGTGCGTGTGCGTGTGCGTGTGTGTTGCACAGTGTCTGTGTGAGGTGTATTATTTCTGTGTACACTGTACTGTGTATGCTATGTATTGTACTATTTTGTGTTGTATTGTGTTTGATACATTTTTTTGTACTCATTCCAAAGGTCAATTAATTGAATTGTGCTCCCAAGGAGGTCTCTCTTTTTCTATTTCTATTAATCTAACAATGTTTTCGGCCACCCGACCTTCGTCAGTGTATTTGTGCGAATCAATTACTCCTGCAACAATAATAATGGTCTATATTTATATATAGCACCTTTCATACAAAAGAAGATAAAACACAAGTACATAAAAAGGAAAGCATAAAGAAACAAATCAAATGATCAGAAAACAAAAAGAAAAGAAAAATAGAGAATATCTGTCAGATTAATCACTGCAAATATGAACATGGGTACAATTTGACAGGTGCACAATTATTTGTCACCAGGGCTCTGCAGAAATAGATCAATTACATTAGAATTGACGTCAAGCATACTGCACAATGCACACTATGCCACACAGTTTCCATCAGTCAGCTATAGAGTGCATGTCCTTCCTCTCTTTCCTGATGATTTCTCCCACTAAATGTAGAAGTGTAAACCCAAATCAAATGTGTTGGGTTGGGTGCACATGATGATGCAAAACAATGAGTTACACGTCACAGGCGCACACTTACGCATTTCACGGGAGACATGCACAGCAGACAGGTTATTTTTCCCCACGATAGGATCTCCTCACGTCAGAAGAACAATGGCATTTTTTACAGTAGGTTCAAAATAGGCAAAGTTTGCCTTTAAGTGTGTATTTTTGCCACCTAGAGATGACAAAAGAGTGGAAGAGGACACAAGTCCTCTCACCTTCTCAGAGACTGGACACTGCTCAGGTATTGATTGATTGATTGATTGAAGAATTTATTAACAGTTTGCAGAATTACAGTACATTTCAAGCACAAACTCAATACAAAGGCTGTTAACTGTGAGTGGACGACCCAATTAAGCATTACACTTGTTTCCAACAGGGTCCACCATGTTCAAATCATCAAAACATTTAGAGACGTACAAATAGACACTTCTATAGACAGTACACGCACGCACACACGCACGCACACACGCACACACACACACACACACACGCCATGGCGGTTCTAGTGAGGCAACTGTCTGTGGTCTATTAACCGACTATGACCTCACCGCCGTGGGTTTGTTGGGGAAATCACCTCTGATTACATAATGATGACTGGTAGAGTGACACTCTATCTGCCCCAGCCTGGGCGCTGCTCAAACACCTAGGCCTACCACTTAATAATGTATAGAGCGCTCAATGTGTGAGCGTGTTTGGAGGAACGTGTGTGTGTGTGTGTGTGTGTGTGTGTGTGTGTGTGTGTGTGTGTGTGTGTGGGTGTGTGTGTGTGTGTGTGTGTGTGTGTGTGTGTGTGTGTTTGTGTGTGTCTGTCTGTCTGTGTGTTGGGCGGGTTCGTATGTGTGATTGCTGTGTTTTAGTGGTGTGTGACTTAAATAAATGGATAGATATCAAATTATGAACAATCTAATAAATACAACCCAATCACGTTTTTCCACCTCAATGTGTGTCTATTAGACTGACAGGCCAACGCTGAACAGCGATTGGCCAGAGAGAACAGGGCTAATCAAGCATCGAGTGCAGGAGCAACTCAATAGCAACTCAAGTGTCTCTTAAAAGGTAGACACACATGCTCTCTCTCTGCGACACACCACACACACGCACTCACGCACGCACGCACGCACGCACGCACGCACGCACGCACGCACAGACAGACAAATATGCTAATGCAGTATACGTACTTAAACCCTCAAGACACATGATCACATACACACAAATGAAAGACATATAAGCGCATCATGAATATGTATTATTTGCACACATATCACTCTGTTCTAATAGCACTACTCGCTTTGAATGCAGAGCAACAGAGCTTTCAGGATAGCACACTGTGCAAACATGAGACTGATGTTCTTAGCACGCACACACGCGTGTGCTCACA
>NC_136805.1:26391326-26448826 GCF_951216825.1 Electrona antarctica
TTTAGGATTGACGACAGAGTACAGCATTTTGCAATGGGTCTGGTCCACAAGATTTGATACACCACCAAGATACCCATCCATGTACCTGTCTAGATACTTCCTTAATGTCAACGAAGTCCACACCCACAACACCAGAGGGAGTTCAACAAACCATGTGCAACCCAGATTCGGCACAAACATGGGATTAAATTAATTTCACTATATGCCACCAAAGTGTGGAACGCCCTACCAACAGTCATTAAGACATGTGAATCCCTTGACTCCTTCAAAACCGCTCTCAAAGGGCACCTACGGACGGCTGCATTTAGAAACTGACAGTCCCCCCCACCCATTTTCCCCTCACTGTATATTTTCTTTTCCGTTTCTACCACCTTTTATGATATTTCCTGCTTTTTGTTATATAGAAGTGTATATTTGTATGTCTCTAAATGTTCTGATGAATTGAAAATGGTGGACAAGTGTAATGCTTTATGTTGTCGTGACATCCACAGTTAACAGTTTTTTGTATTGAGGTGTGCTTGAAATGTACCTATTCTACATACTGTTAATAAATAATTCAATCAAACCGATCAATCAATCAAAACTCTCGCCTGCCTGCTCAATTCCAATGTCAATCCGCCCACTTCCATAGAAAAAAATGGGAACATTAAAAAAGTGCCAAAAGTTAAGATAACCTTAAAAATATGTAGGCCTATAAATGTGTACAAACGTGATGTTATTGAGCAAAAGCAAAAATAAATAACACAGAGGATGATGAAGATATCTTGGAGTTTGAACTTGGTTTCAAACACCAAGATTTGAGCTAGTCTAGGGGCTACCAGAGCCCCCCCCCTCCTCCCAGACTTTGTAGTCACATCGTTTCTTGAAGAGAAGAACCATTCTGCCAGTTTTTACGCATTCCTGACCAACCTCTATTGAGGCTCAGTTGATGTGGGCAGACGTTGGCACGGCCATGTGCCCTTTCCTGGCACTCCACTGTTGCTCCCTGCTTCCATTAAGAACATGTAGTCTGACTATTGTCTGACATTGAGTAGTGTGTGTGTGTGTGTGTGTGTGTGTGTGTGTGTGTGTGTGTGTGTGTGTGTGCACGCGTGCGTGCGTGCGTGCGTGCGTGCGTGCGTGCGTGCGTGCGTGCGTGCGTGCGTGCGTGCGTGCGTGCGTGTGTGCGTGCGTGCGTGGTCAGTATGTCTGGGTTAGAGAGATGTGTGGACTGAATCTTAACTTGACTCAATTGTTCATCAGTGTGAGCCTCCTGATACATACATGCGATACAGTGTGGGCGCACTGTGTGTGTGTGTGTGTGTGTGTGTGTGTGTGTGTGTGTGTGTGTGTGTGTGTGTGTGTGTGTGTGTGTGTGTGTGTGTGTGTGTGTGTGTGTGTGTATGAGCGTACGCGCGCGCCTGCTCCTTGAAGCTGCACATCCTCTCAAGGACAGAAAGATAAGGCAAACCTTCCAAAGTCAGGTTGCAGGGCCTTTGTTGTAGACTAGAGAGCACATTTTTAAAGTGACGCATTATCTCTACATTTGTTGCAATATTCCATTAGCAGCCAGCCATGAAGATGAGCAGACTTCTGTGTGACTCTAAAATGTCACCGACATTATGCTGATAAGTTGACCTCAACAGGCACAGAGAACATACTGTATGCCAACAACACAACAAGGTATTCATACATTCTAAAGTTTATTACACACACAGAGAAATATATACAGTAAGAACAGTGGATCTATGATGTCCCCTAGCAGATTATAGAAACAACAGAATGAGCAGGAACAAGCATGTATCTCATATCATATTGCACATACAGTCAGTCCCTCTGATACAGGAGTAGTGGACAATCATCATGTCATGGTTATCAATATACTTGTGCAGATAAATGCCACTGAGTCAGGCAGCTGAGGTCATATATCATAACATTTCTGATCAAATCTAATCTGCAGAATTACACGTACCCCTGTGCAACAATCCGTTTTTACATTCTCAGATTCACTGTGCTCAAAGTCAGGGCGGACTGTCGCTGTTTTTTAGCCCCATTCCTCCATAACACCGACCTCTCTCTCTGTTCTGGTGTGGCATGTGAATTCATTACCATGGGTAATTATGGGCTACCCCTCTCCACAGTAATCATTACAAAACACCCCCAACCTTCACACAATGCCAATTAACATCCATACTCCCCAGGGAAGAGAAGCCAAACACCCACAAACTGCATGAGGTTAATGGCGGTTTTGTGTGTGTGCGTGCGTGTGTGTGTGTGTGTGTGTGTGTGTGCGTGCGTGCGTGCGTGCGTGCGTGCGTGCGTGCGTGCGTGCGTGCGTGCGTGCGTGCGTGCGTGCGTGCGTGCGTGCGTGCGTGCGTGCGTGCGTAAACCTATCCGAGACTCATGAGGGTTCGGATCTACGTTTTTATTATGGTCATTTGGGTCTGTGTCGGGTTCCGTTCTATTAACCACGAGAAGAGCAGACCTGTGATCACTACTGATGATTAAGCTGACCTATAGGATCAGATTACACCGATGTGAAATAAGCGGGTTGGGTGGGGGTAGTTGAACTGTGCCAGTCTGCCAGCAAGTTGAGTAAAAGTGGAGGAAAATGGATTTCTTTTTTAGTTATAGGTGAAAGTAAGCTAAAATAATAATACAAATTATACTGCTGTATGTGTGTGTGTGTGTGTGTGTGTGTGTGTGTGTGTGTGTGTGTGTGTGTGTGTGTGTGTGTGTGTGTGTGTGTGTGTGTGTGTGTGTGTGTGTGTGTGTGTGTGTGTGCGTGCACGCGCGCGTGCGTGTGTCTCCACTCTGTATAAACCATCATGATTCTGAACAACACCTAGAATCCATCGCACACATAACAAATGGATGTAGTGCATACAAAAATGTGTATATTGTTTGCCACGACCGGATTGTTGACCTAGTGTCAGATGCAGTTCGAAAATATGTGCCATCTAGTGCAGCAATGTATAAACATTCAAGAGTGTTACCAGATTGGTTTAGCTGTGCATGCGATGTCTTTGCTAACATCCCAAATACACCTGATGTTGTCTTTGTTGACACCAGTCACAAGGAAGTCCTGATTCTGGAGGTGGGCTGTGTCTTTGATTTGTACATGGACCAGGCATTCCAAGATAAACATTCTAAGTGACAACTGACAACCATTACTTGGAAGTATAACAAACCTCGGGTATCACTTGCCATACTGATATTCGGAAGCCTGGGCCATGTGCATAAACTGACCATGAGTGGCCTAAGAATAGCTGGCATGACAAAGAGCAAAGCCAAACAACTTGCCAAATACTGTTCTGTTTCGGCTGTTATAGGCAGTGTATAATACATATGAATTTGGGGGTTCTTGACATGAAAACATTTGAGAACCACTGCCTGCACTATGCAGAACAAAGATACTCTCTCTCCTCTAAGACCACTCAGACATGGTATGGTTGGTATACGCTAAGAAAGAAATATCAGATCAAGTGCATGGTTTTGGACCCGTGATTGAACTAAAGGTCTGGGCATTTGAGCAGGCACTGACACATTCAGAATAGGGGTGATTGATCCAGCTTTATTCACATCTACTCAATTGTAGCAATTATGCCGTTATAACACATAATGACTGGTATTATGCACCATTAGGTGCCATTCTGACTGAATACTGACTAGAATATGGAATATGGAAATATGGAAAAAGAAATCTCTTACTTCTCTATCCAGTGATGGAAAGTAACTAAGAACATTTACTTAAGTAAGCACTAAGCAGTATACAAGTATTTGTACTTTACTTGACTATTTCCAATAGTTTTACTTCTACTTTGTAGATTTTGATTATTACAAAACATACATTAACTTTAACTTCAGCGCTATACATTTTGGCTATTTGAAAATAGTCGATCTACAAGCTCACAATTCGTTGCGATGAGAGTGAGACGCATTGTGAGCTGGGAATGGGACATTCTGCACAATGAGTACTTTTACTTTTGGTACTTTTTGATGCTAATACTTTTGTACTTTTGCTCAAGTAGGCTACATTTCGAATTCCGGACCTTTACTTGTAACAAGGTATTTCTATATTGCAGTATTCATGCTTTTACTTAACCCATTTTGGGCGGGAACCCCTTTTGGTGGTAGCATTATGTTATGCTTTAGCTATTGAAAAATAGCAGATCTACAAGCTCATAGCGCGCCACGAGCTAGTAGGTCTGCTATTTTTTTTTAATCGAAGAACCACTGACATAGCTAACATAGCTTTTTGAGAAAACTGTCAGGATGTAGAAGACATTTTTAGAATCTGATCTCAGGTCAAAATGGGTAAAACATTTGAGTACTTTTTCCGCCACCGCCTCTCATGCTCTCATCCCTCACCGTGCTCTTATGTTCTACCCTTCGCTCCCTGCCCCTGTTCTCCTTCCATCTCTCCTTCCCTCCTCCACCTGTTCCTGTTTCTTCACCTCTCCCTTCCCCCCATGCTGTCTTTCCGTTTCATAATCTGCATGCCGCCCCTGATAACCCTGCTGCTCGAACGAGCACAATCCTATTATCAGTGACAGTCAATTAAACACGGAAATGCCGAATGTCGAACGCATCAAACCGCGACACGCAGAGGGCACTTTGTAGAAGGAATAATTCAAACGGGAGCTGTCTATGAGTGCACATGCTGAGAGAAAGCTAATTTCTGGAAGACAGACATGGGAATCAGCCACTGTGTTTTAACAACCATACTCCATACTTGCACCACACAGCACATTGTATATTTATCTTTCCTTTTTCTGTTAACAGCTTCATTTGTAGATTTCAGCTGTTTAAAATTTCTCCGGAATCATTCAAACGTACACTAATGTGGAGTTTGCATGTTCTCCCCGTGTCCCGTAGGGTAGGTACCCTCACAAAAACAGACCAGTAATCCTGGTCTCTAAAACTACCTCCCCTGGCCAGCTGGGGCGCCTGATGGTCGGAATAACGTGTTCCTTCCACGCGCTACGTCCGGCCAGGGAAACTCCCCCTGTCAGGTGAAAAGAAGCAGCTTGGACTCCTCATGCATAGAAGGAGGCATGAAGTCAGTCCGCTGCCCCACCAGGTTGGCAGAGGAAGTGTAGCGCCCAGGATTACATTAGATAATTGGCACTGGGTGAAAAAACTGGGTTGCAAAATCGTGGGATAAAAAATATTAAAAGAAAAAAAAAAACGTACACTAAAACAGAACTTAGGCCTACCCAAATAATTGAGGAAATATTGGCGAAACTTCAACATGGTTATAAGTCATATAGACATATACATTTTGTTCATAAATCAGTCTTTTCTCCAGGGACTATTTTCAGCTTGACTCTTAATCAAGTCCCCAGGACCGGCCCACAACATGAACGAGTGAAAGGGACTTGACCAATGCACTAGAATCATGGGCGTGTGCATGGAGGTAGTAATAAAGTGCATGTAAATGGGCCCATGATGCCATCAAACCAGTGGGGCTAAACCCAGAAGGAATGGATCCCTGTATGCACTAACATTCATTGAAATTAGTGGGTGGGGAGGATTGTGTGTCTGTACTCCAGATAATGTATAGGCTATAGCTCATGTGCTTCAAACCCATTTCTAATCTCTAATTCATACATGGGCAACTGGCGGCCCGGGCCACATGCGGCCCCCACCACCACTTAATGTGGCCCCCAGGTTATCAGAATACTGATTTTCCAAACATGCAAACATGACCTGCTTTAATGACTATTAGTTTAATGACTAGGATTAAAATTACATTGTCTTTTTTTTATATGTCCAATGTATTTGTATTTAGTTCATAAAGTTAACTTATGTTAAATGTATTTGAAATTAAATAAAAAAAAGGTTACTTTTCCGGATTCCAATTCAAAAAAGCAAAAAATAGCCGATCTACAAGCTCAAAACGCGTCGCACTGCAACGCGTTTTGAGCTTATAGATCGGCTATTTTTGCTATGACAGAAATATGCAACGTGGCCCTCTGGAGTGAGTGTGGAAATATAATGGCCCTCTCTGTCGTCAAAGTTGCCCATCCCTGCTCTAATTCATCTGATCTATCTAATCTAGTCTACTTACAGTAAATGAACGGAAATCCAATGACTACCTCAAAAATCAAACAAACCATGATATGCCTTGGAAAATGTGACATTAACAGTTATACATTTATAATGCACATTTAAAAATCTTAATTGAATTAAGAATGGGAGAATAGGTTCCGAAAGAATACATTGCAAAGTCCATGAGAGTTGAATTAACATGCAGAGTTTTGAAGGGTAGCTTCAGGGAACACAGAATTGTACATGCAGATAGAGAGAGAGAGAGAGAGAGAGAGAGAGAGAGAGAGAGAGAGAGAGAGAGAGAGAGAGAGAGAGAGAGAGAGAGAGAGAGAGAGATGCAATGGGTCACACTGACAAGGTGGTCCCCACAAGACCCTGACTGGCTGCCGGGACAAAAGACTACAGTCAAGATGATACAAGACTACGGACAAGAACAATGAAAAAACAGAAAGGTCATGCCAACCATCCTTGGATCTGACTGTGTGCGCGTGTGTGCACAATCAGTGGGGTGTGTTTGCGTACGTAAGTGACCCTGTATCCGTGTGTGTGTGTGTGTGTGTGTGTGTGTGTGTGTGTGTGTGTGTGTGTGTGTGTGTGAGTGTGTGTGTGTGTGTGTGTGTGTGTGTGTGTGTGTGTGTGTGTGTGAGAGTGTGTGTGTGTGTGTGTGTGTTTTGCCACACTGAGTGAATAGCAGTGAAAATGACTGTCACATTGTGTTGACACAGTAGGGAGAGGGGGGGGGGGGTCTTCCCTCCTCTCGTCCTCTTTTTCCCTCTCTCTCTGCTCTTTCATTGCCGTTTGTGTTTCTGTGTGTGTCTACTAGAGGCCGTGTGTGTGTGTGTGTGTGTGTGTGTGTGTGTGTGTGTGTGTGTGTGTGTGTGTGTGTGTGTGTGTGCGTGTGCGTGTGCGTGTGCGTGTGTGTGTGAGTGTACACACCCTGGCACACTTGAGTCTTCTACTGATTACCTCAGTGTGGAGTGCTTTTAACGGTCAGGAAGGATTATCAGACGGAGACTTTTAACCCTTTCGTCGCTCGCCATCCCCACTAAGCAGCTGACCAATGACCCCCATTGGCTTTCTTTGTTTTGTTTGAGGGCTCCGTCTGTTTAAAAAAAATCCCAGAATGACACAAACTGCTGTCCCAGAATGACAGAGTGTAAACTGTGGCTCAGTTATCCAAAGAATATCAGTGTCAGGAACACTTGGTCAGTGAAAAGAATTGGGGTGCAACGAACGGTAACTCAATGCTGAAAGATTAATGCAAATACTCTAATCTAATCATCATTTTTCGACCATTTTTGGAGATCATGGATTTCACAATGCCACGCCAGACTTCCCGGTTCTTCATTGCCATCCACAGTTCCTGCTTACTAATGCATGTGTACCTAGCGATGACATCAGGGAACGACAGTTTTCTACCTCTGGTCTGCTCTGAGGCAGGATTCCAGAGAAGGGAAGATATACTGTGTTTCTGGATCGGACTAGTGAAGAAACACGGGGAATGTTGCCGTACATTAGAGAACTGACTACTGGAAGGTCTCATATCGTCTCTGTCATATATCAAATTCAAGTGAAAAAATAGCTAAAGTAGCAGATCTACATGCTCAAAAGGAAGAACACTAAAAACAGCCATAGATACTTTTGCAGGTGATCACAAATGTGATGACCTGGAAAACGTGGCTATGTAATGGCCGTCTTTAGCCCAATGAGTGTTTTTCGTGCAAAATAAATGCTTGCAATGGATTCAGAATCATGAAAAAACCCTAGTTTGAGCCCTCACACAATTTCCCTCGATAAGGTTATTAATGGTACCCCAACTTATAGTAATAATTTTAATTTCAGTCTTTGTGAGATATTACAAACACATTGGTGAAGAAATTTCTTAGAGAGGTAGAGAATTTATTCACAGATTTGTTTTAATGTCTCCTGACTATGCAGTAGTTCAGCAGGACAGTGCAGAATATACATCTCGCAGAGGTTTTGCTCGAGCGTTTCTAGATATCTAGCACGTTTGATATATGACATTCCATGCAGTTGCTGACTGGAAATCATACAGTAAGAATGGGGTACGATCACTATTCGAGGAGATCACATGGCACAGATTTATACAAAATGATTGCTAAAAGGATAACTCAAATAAGCCCTCCATTTAGGTCCTGTGAGAGAGCGATAGAGACATACAGAGAAGAATTATTTAATGACAAGCAATAGTGTTCTGTTTTGGTCTCGCGCAATATATCACGGGAGCCTAGCACATATATTTGTGAGACGTCGGTTAAAATGAATTGGAAAAATAAATCTAATGTATGTATCGGGTCTGGATCACATCCTTGTGAAATATCTTGCAGCTGTGATGTCTTCTTATTGTGGCCCACGAATGTGCACATGTGTGTTTATATACGGTATCCAACTGTGTCTATCCATGTGCCACGCAGCCGTGCATGCATGTGCTTACAAGCATGTTGCACTTGCCTTTGTATGCACGTCACACGTTGTGAACACATACATGTCTCCCTGCCAGTGTTTTATCTCCAAGGTGGTCGGGGGACATTTTTGTTTCCCTGTCCGTCTCTCTCTCTGCCTCCTTGTGTCTTCCTTTGTTTTATGTGCGTGTCCTGCCCTGCCCAGCCTCTTCTCCCATTCAAAGGCCAGTTTAGCATGACAATGAGCTGCTTGCTGCATGGGTCTCTCTCCCCTATAGTATGTATGGCCCTGACCACCGTTGCCCACTGGCAGGGCCCCCATTCACCTCTGCCATAAGCCACACAGGGCCATAAAGAGCCTGTATGGTGGTGGTGGTGGTGGTGGTCTGACGGGGCTCCCCCAGTAAACAGCTATAGCTACTAACACAGGGCTTGTTGTGTCTGCTTGGAAATACAGAGTAATGGGGAGGATGGTCCAGAGGGTGGGGGCGGGGCTACCGGGTTTACGTACTTGGGTTTTTGTTGAAGGTAAAAAAGAGAGACTTTATTGGTTTTATGGACCTGACTGGAGAGAGAGGCCGAGATTGTATGAACAGGAAAGCTGTCGAGGTCTAATTGCGTGGCATTCAACTTGAAAGGCGGAATAAAGGAAGCGGAAGACGAGCAGATTGTTCGGCGACTGGACACAGGTGGTTTGACCCCTCGGTCTCCTGTTCCTGACAGCTTCCCCAGCGAGGTTTCAAGCTTGTCTTTGCTCTGCATGCACGTTGTCTCAAAGTGTAGTCTGGGTCGGAGCTCACCATAATTATTGAATGTGAGTCCTACGCAGTAAAATCCTCTGTGTGCCGATTTTACCAAATGGACCAGGCAGCAAGGGTTAATGTTTATGTTTGGCCCTTCTATTATTACATTTGAGATAATTCCATGCCCACAATGCAATGTATTTGTCCCCATGGAGCGCACATGGAGCGCACAACTTTGTGTGCCGGTTCAAGTCATACACTGTGACGTATCACGCATCTGCTTTGTGGCCGTGATACGTCACTGACTTCACCTCTGCGTTGTCACCCCAGCTTGGTGGGTGTGCGACTACTGGCCAATCACAGCAGGGCTTTCCGACAACCGGAACACTTGCTCTCCCTTTGGTTAAACTACTTCCTTCCTTGCGGACAAAACACGGTCAGTGGCCAAAGACACATCGCTGTCTGCCTTCGTTCAAAATGTACGCTTTGTGTGTGTGTTTCTCACTCGAACACACAATATTCACGGAGAAACATCACGGACGTGTGGCGTTAAACAACCGCACACATACACACAAATACTGAGCAACGGTTAAATGTTTTTTTCTCTCTCAGCCCCTGAGTTTGACAGGAACAGTAATAGTGTTGCACACCACGCACGCACGCGCGCACACACACACACGCACGCACGCACGCACGCACGCACGCACGCACGCACACACGCACACACGCACACACGCACACACACACACACACACACACACACACACACACACACACACACACACACACACACAGAAAATACACCTTTAAAAAAGTCAATAGAATCAGTCAAGAGAGAATCAAACCAGGAGAACCGACATAGCTAAGTGGTTAGGGCGCATACACGCCACATACTGTAGTCTCTAATCATTAGAGCCTATGTAATCTGACCAGGGACTCGTTGTCAGCCATCCATTCCCAGCCAGCCGACCATTTGCTGCGTATGAATTCCCTGCTCTTATTTGTCTACATGTCCTGCCTCTCTCTTCATTCCTGTCTGAATAATGTGTGAAATGCAAAAAATAAGTGGCTGTGAGACATTATTTTTGTCTTCATTTTTAAGTCAGGCCCTATATGGGAGAGAAACGTTAGAGAAGTACTGCTGGCGCTGCCAAATAGGTGCTATAGGTTGAGAAAATGCTCTCATACAACTTGTGGTGCAGGCCTGACTAGGAGAAGCATGGTTTTGGATATCTAAAACATATATTACAGGTTCCATTCAATGTTAAAACGGCTTACCGTGGGTAATATGGCGAGCCGTTTCAACATTTAATCGAACCAACCTCCCATATCCAGTCTAGCTATTAAATGTCAAAACGGCTTGCCATGTATTACCGTCTTTTATTCAAACACCACACATACAGCGTTCCTTTTTGGTGTGTGCCAATAAAGAAATGGAAATGTGAGTACTTTGTCCACCGCTTGTTTAATTTTTGGATGTGCTACCTTTTTGGAATTTTTTTAATTCCTGTTTTTGATGTATACTGGATTTGGGTATGGCACTCCACTGAAAACCATTGGTAAATGGTAAATGGTGCATTTATATAGCGCCTTTATCCAAGGCGCTTTACATAGATTGTGCATTACATTCACCCATTCACACACACATGCATACACCGATTGTGGCGGAAGCCATGCAAGGTACCAACCAGCACATCAGGAGCAATTTGGGGTTCAGTGTCTTGCCCAAGGACACTTCGACATGTAGACAGGAGGAGCCGGGATTCGAACCACCGACCCATGGATCATTGGACGACCTGCTCTACCTCCTGAGCCACAGTCGCAACCTCTTTTTCTCATTCACCACACATACAGTATGAGCTGATGTCCCCGCTTCGTATATTTGTATGATGTTTAAGGCTAGGGAACCACAGAGTGACTCACCCCTCCCTGTTGGTTGTTGGAGGTCAGAGTGACATCCTGACAGAAGGCCAAACATGATTGGCTTCGTCTGAAGAGCCATCGAACATCACGCTGCTTTTGCGCTGTAATAGTAGCAGGGAATTCATGGGGACGTGATTGAGGCAGGGCATTTGTGTGTGTGTGCGTGTGTGTGTGTGTGTGTGCGTGTCCGCGTTTGCATGCCTCAGACCTTGGGAGGGCTTGCTGTGCATGTCCCAGCTTGTCCCAGCGATGCCACAAAGCTTGTCAGGGGTGAAGGATGATCACGACAGAGGAGAGCCAAGAAACACGCACGCACACACACACGCACGCACGCACGCACACACGCACACACGCACGCGCACACACACACACACACACACACACACACACACCTACGGGTATGATATATGATACACCTAAGAGCCAACACACAATGGCAAATTTCTGTTACAAAATCTGGTCTTTATCACTCCTGCGCACAGAGATGGGGGGAGAGAGAGGGGGGGGGGGGGTGAAGGGTGCAGAGGAGGCTTATCTTAAGGAAGAGTTGTATCCAACAGTTATTGACGCAGGTGACGGCAGGTAAACAGACTGGAGAGGTTCAGATAAATCAGATGACACAGACTGTAGGACACACAGTGTGCGTGTGTGTGTGTGTGTGTGTGTGTGTGTGTGTGTGTGTGTGTGTGTGTGTGTGTGTGTGTGTGTGCTTTCTCTATACCACACACAGAGACAATGACAGCAAAGCTATCAGTTAACATGATAAGAACAAACCAAATGCAATGTCAGTTTGAGAGGAAAGGAGTCTACGTTGATTCAGCTGTAAATCCTGCTCAGATTTTTGTTATGTTGCCCCAATTAATTGAACTACATTAAGGTGTATCTCCCTCTCTCAATCTCTCTCTCTCACACACAGCGGCCGTGCGCGCACGCGCACACGCACACGCACACGCACACGCACACACACACACACACACACACACACACACACACACACACACACACACACACACACACACACACACACAGCAGCAGCTTTGGGTTCCTTTATTGTTTTTATCTATCTTTGTTTTCAGTAGTATCTTCACGTTCTATCTCAACTACATGTTGTATTCCTTGCACTTTGCTCTTTTATTGCTGTTCTGTGCTATAAGCACCCACCCAATATACAAGACACAAACAGAGCCCATCTCTCTACTGCCATTACTCTACTGTCTTGCCTTGAGCATGCACGCTCGCTCGCATCCATGCACGCACTCAGAAATACACTCTTATAGCCTACCCTCACAAAAAAAGAAAAACACTTTTTCCTGCGCCAGAGATTAAAGCAAGTCCCATCATACAAACAGGCTGATGATGAAATCAACATCTCATGAATATCTTTGGAGTCCAAAAAGCTGTCAACAGTGCTATTTCAATTTTTTGGATCATTGTGAAACATACAGCGTCTTTTCAGTGTTCTGAAGTTGGTGAGATGGAGGATTGATTGGTCTCCATCTGCTGGAAAGAAATAATGATAATGGAAGTGCCACATTTATCTTGAACCGTGGAAATCAAACAATGATTGTCAGGTGATGCTGGAAAATCAGAATCAGTCTGTGTAACTCAATGTGCAATGTTGTAGAGCCTTATACACTCAGGCTTAAGTTAACCACATGAACCCTAGCATTCCTAGGCATAGGTGAACATTCGGCAAAAATCACACAACGCAGATGCGTTGTGAGCTTGTAGATGTGCTATTTTCAGAAAAGTTTTTCAAATGTTGAAATGTTTGAGCACTTTTACTTTGTTAAGTACTTACCACTGTTTTTTTTCTTATGGCCCATAGCGCAGAAGCCTATCTCCTGTTTCTGTGTAGCGTGGCGTCTTGATGTACAAGTACACCCCCCCCTGGACATGATGCTAGTTGGAGGCCATCGATATTGTCCTTTTCTTTTTGCTGAGGTTTGCGCGATCTGCGCAAAAGGACAGTTAACCCATTTTGGGCGGGAACCCCTTTTGGTGTTTTAAACATTGTTATAATTTAGCTATTGAAAAATAGCAGATCTATACAAGCTCATAGCGCGCCACCGAGTGGCGCGCTACGAGCTTGTAGGTCTGCTATTTTTGAAAAATCGTGAAAATATTTATTTCAGAAAACTGGAGGATTTAGAAGGATTTTTTAAAATTTTGAGGTCAGGCCTAAATGGGTCAAATGATAAGGGACAATATCGGTGGTACCCAACTGTAGTTGTAGTATGATGCAGTATATCCCCAACCCTTGATGCCAAGTGCCAATCAGAGATTAGGTCCCGTTTTTGTTATGACCCGAAGGGGGGAATGAACCCCGACCTCCCAATCTCAGGGTGGACACTAACCACAAGGCCACTGGGTTGGTTATTTCTGGACTATGTCACTTTTGTCAACTTGCTGTTCTACCCCGGAGGCCTTGAACCGAGGCCTCCTGCACAAGTGCCAGTACCACTAAGCTAATAGAGCCTGCCTACTTGGTGAGAAACCCAGACATGGTCATTTTGACCTTCAAATGACATGCCCGCGCAACTCTGGGAATAAATCTACCCCAGAGGGCCTGAATGCTTATATGAACACAAGTGGGCTGTGTGCAGGCCAGGGAAGCTGGGTGGGGAAGGTGATATCTCACTCCTATTTTAACCACTTACTGTATGCCCTATTTTATACTCACAATGCATCGCATCACTTTCAGTGACCTTATAGATCTGCCATTTTTTTACATATTTGAATACATTTTGAACTTTTTTGAAGATGTTTGCCTATAATGACATGCCCAAAATAGGAGTACTTGGTAACGTAACTAACTGGCTTGTTTACGCACACATACATTTTACATTCAGGATTTGAATCAGGGCATTGAAAACGGATCCTGCCTTTGTGGCCCTCGTTGGTGATTGCAGGGGAGATGATTGACCGAAAATGGCCCTCCAGCCATGCTTGGGGGACTGGAACACTACTGTGTATCATGCTGTGAGACCTGCTGTACCGTGCAATATGTAGCCAAGATAAAAACACAGGGTGGAGGTATAGAACATCATGTACTTTAACCTGAACATGTGTGTGTCGTTGGTCTATGTGTAATATGGAACATGCATACATGCGCAGGACTGCTTGCATAAATTACAGGTGTGTCGCTGAGCATACACCATTCGCTTACCTGGTGTGTGTGTGTGTGTGTGTGTGTGTGTGTGTGTGTGTGTGTGTGTCCTCTCTCACCCATTCTATGCTGAATCATCCTGAGCCATCGGACCAGCTAACAGTCAGGGAACCTCCCCTTTAGTACTGGCAGGCCTAGACTTGCCCCGAACAATGATTAGACACACTTGTTTTACACACCAACACAATGGAACCTTAACTCACAACTATGTGTGGCTATTGACCCATCAGAAAGATGATCAGAACAGGGTGGAACTCACGCAGGGAGGTGGAGCTTTCCTATTGGGTAGAAACAGAAATGTGGGTGATCTGCATTCTACTGTACCGATCATGGCCATTGGCCACCACACACAATGACAGGTTGGGGAGAGTGTGCTTTTTTGTGAACCTTGAATGGTGTCACATTGTAGTCTCTACAGAACCGAACCGAGTTTGAATCGGCCCCAAGATGCCGTTCATGAACAGAGCCTTGCCAGACTGCTCACAACAGACCGTGGTTGTGTGCGCGTGCAGTTGCACATGCACAACCACCTGTCTGTGAGTGCGTCCATCTATCTCTCTGTTTGGACGCAGGTGACTGTGTGCATGTGTTTTGGTATTTTTTGCCTGTGTGTGTGTGTGTGTGTGTGTGTGTGTGTGTGTAATTAGTGCCAGGGTAAAGTAGGGGATAAGAGCAGAGGGCAGCAGGACGGCTGGGGGACACATGGCCTGAACTCTGGAGATGACGGCTGTGTGTGTGTGTGTGTGTGTGTGTGTGTGTGTGTGTGTGTGTGTGTGTGTGTGTGTGTGTGTGTGTGTGTGTGTGTGTTAGGTTAACTGCACGATATGGACACATTTTCATATCTCGGTATTTATGCCAAATAAATAAAACTAGGCTACAATATATAGCCCCACACCGCGGGTTCGAGTCCCGATCCCGACAGACTTTGAACATTGCTCATCTGTATCAGGGTAAAAAGATGATGATGATGCAACTGATTACAAAAATCTGTGGAATTTGCATCTTGTCTAATGTCTATATGGCTAGGCCTACAACGTTTGACATATTTTCTCTTTCTATATGTTGACAAATGTTGGGCACATACATATTTTGAGGTTTGGCACTAATGTAATTGATTTTGCATGAATAATAATGACATACAAGCTTTGGTCCCATGTAAGTCATCCTCGCAGCAGACGTGAGAACGAACGGATCTCCCGCTAAATTAATCTACCTGTAGAATAAAAGAATGATGGAATCAGAATACTAACGTGGGAAGTTGTGTAAATTCCTTCAAGTTCAAAATATGGATGTAAAGTGTTTTTGTCAGAGTCTGTGTCCCTTTTGTGCCCATATGTAGAGGTCCCTGATGTCTCTGGAACTGGACAACCGGATCTCTGTATGTGACAGTCTTGTCCCTTTTATGCCCATATATGAATATCACTGATGCCATCAGTATATGCCAATATAAAGTATGGGCATTCCCCCTTCTGTGCCCATATATAGAGCTGACTGATTTGTTTGCGCTTGATGCCATGATGACACAGTGAGGTTAGACAACACACTCACATAGGTGTAGCTGCATTGGGAACTCCTTTTATGGTTATGGCTGAGTAACATGAGTGTGACGACATGGTCCGGCCGGTCTTCCCTTAAGCCAATTTTATATATTAGATATATAAAATATACTAGAATGTACTTTGCAATTTGTAACATGTACTTCAGTACTTTGACACAGCAACTTTCACTGAGTAATATTTGACCAGGACTGTGTGGTTGCGTTGTTTGTCCAACGCTGGCATTTAGGCATGTATGCATGGCATACCTCATTTTAGCCAACAAGATCGAAAATCTTAAAGCTGGAGTGCCACAATTTTTGCATTTTTCCAGTTGTTCATGTGTCTATGAGGTGACAGTACTTCATTAGACACCCTGGAGTCGTTTTTATGTGCAATGATGTATTCACTTTGTATTTAGGGTTTCTTCCTGGAGGCTGAACCCTTGACAGTCAAACGGGCCAATGAAATAAACAGTAATATAGTGACATCACATTATCAGCCCCTCCCCTAACCCCTCCCCCTTTATCATACAACTACTGCTGTTGGTGCGGCTTCAGTTCAGGTGGATCGCCCCCCATCACCACCCACCAGGCAAACCAGGCATACTTAATGAACTGGTGGGCGTGTCCACATAAAAACAACATTTTAACAAATACTGTACACTTTTTTGAAAAAATTATACATCCTTATATAACAATAAGACCTGATGATCATGTTTTAGGGTGGAAAAAAATCACGGCACTCCATCTTTAAAACATAACTCTTGATCTAAATCATTCCGTTCAATTCTAAGAACCGCCCACGCGGTCCCGTCGCTAGTCACGTTAGAATTAATCATACCTCCCGTTGTTGTGTGTTTTAGCTACATCAAGCTACTTCAGCCACATCCGGGATAGCATCCTGTCCGTCGCTAAATGTGCTCCGCTGCTATAAATCGCTGGGTGCTATGATTTAATGGATTAAATAACCCTGGGCGTTCGAGGTGTTAACATTATTTTTCTTAGTGATTATTCTATCGATTATCTTTTCGATTCTTAGAATAACCGAGAAGCCTTCATATATACTCTATTAATAGTAGAGTTAAAAAAATACATAATAGTCAAACAAAAAAACAGTGCTAAAGGGTTGAAAAAGGTAATCGAATAAAAACGATTTTTGTATTTTCTCCAGTTTCTCATGTGTTTATGAGGTGCCAGTACTTCATTAGACCCCTTGGTGTGGTTGTTATGTGCAATGATGTCTTCTCTTTGTATTTAGGGTTTCTTCGTGGAGGCTGAAACCTTGACAGTCAAACGTGCCAATGAAAAAAACAGCTCCCCTGACCCCTCCCCCTTTATCATACAACAACAGCTCTGGGTGTGGCTTTAGTTCAGGTGGATCACCACCATTACTATCCAACAGGCAATCCAGGCATACTTAATGAACTGGTGGGCGTGTCCACATAAAAATAAAATGTTTCGGTCTCGGTCCCTCAAAAAGTGTTGCCGTGCAGGGTATTTGAATTTGTGATGGCGGTGTGTGTGTCACTGTGTGTAGAGGGGGCATACTCTGCAGCGTGTTAGTTATAAGCCATCTCCCCCTGGTTAGTTTGTCTTTTCTGTGCTGCAAATCGAATGTTTTGAAACTAAATGCAGTCGCTCGCTCGCACACACACACACACACACACACACACACACACACACACACACACACACACACACACACACACACACACACACACACACACACACACACACACACACACACACACACACACACACACACAGGGGTGCTGCAGTGACGGAGCAGGTGGTATATAGGAGCATGTGGTCTGAAGCAGCCCTATAACATTACTCCTCATCAGCGCTGTCATAAGGTGGGATCAGACAGGTGCTCAGTAGGCTCGCAGCACCCCTCCCCCATGTTTACACGCACACACGCGCACACACGCACACACACACACACACACACACACACACACACACACACACACACACCCCAACACTGGCCTTAATACATACACACAAACACGTAATCACCCCTCCCCCTCCTTCATCTGATGGCCTCTAGGTAATACAGTGGTTGTGTGTGTGTGTGTGTGTGTGTGTGTGTGTGCGCGCGTGTGTGTGTGTGCGTGTGTGCGCGCGCCTCCAGGTCACTCTAGGCACAATGAAGAGTGAGTCTGTCAGAAGGCACCTGTTGGCCAGCTGTCAGTGTCCAGTTTCAGCTGACAGGGTGATGGTGGGTGGATATCCATCCATCCATCTATCCGGCCATCTAACCATCCCTCCATCCATCTATGAATGTGTCTGTCTGTCAGGGTTAGGAAGTATAAACCTTCCTACAGACATCCACAGCGGTGTTGGACGTCCTCCATTGCATAACATACATGCAGCACTCTGTCTGTCTGTCTGTCTGTCTGTCTGTCTGTCTGTCTGTCTGTCTGACAGCCACTTATCCATCCATCTAGCCATGTATTCATCCATTTAGGAGAGGAGAAATGAGGAAAGGGGCGAGTGGAGGGAGGGCGCGGAGATGGAATACACGGCTCCTCGTTTGATGCAGATCAATGGGTCGTAGATACTGTCGCTCTTCACTCCATGACACATTACCATCTCTATAGGAGTCCTGATGGAGGGGAGGGGCGGGGAGAGGCGCCAAATAATGGAAGGGAGAGATGAAAATGTAGGGCACTGAGAGGAGAGATATGAAGAACGGGGAGAGATGAGGAAATGGACTAAAGGAGGGGATGGCAAAACCGTTTTGGGTACATGATCACTTAGCTGTTTTCCAAGGCTGACATGATCACCGAGTAACAGAGAGTGAATGCCATGTCATATAGGCTGCTAATTGGAATAATACAAGCAAAGAAGAATTAGGCAATTATTTAATGATTCAACCTAACAAATAATGAGACAATCATTTTATATTCAAAATATTGAATTATTGTCTCATTATAATTTATGAAATGTATGCACAAACAATAATGGTTGTTTCAAACCTGCCGACCTGAGTAGCCCAATCTGATCATCTGATAGATCAAAGGGTGGTTGAGTCGACAAATGGATGGATCAAACTCCTGAGCCACGGCCATCGAGGGCGAGAGAAGTAATGAGAGATAGATAGATATAACAGTTAGTGGGTCGGGGGCAGAGGGATAAATTGGAGAAGGGAGAAGTGGGGAAGTGCGGAAGAGGGAGGAGAGCTAATTGTGATGTGGGGCTCTGCTGCAAGCAGGGGAGGGGTAAATGGTCCCTGGGTACTACTAGTACTACTACAGCTGTACCACTGCTTCTGATACAAGGGGTTGTACGCAGAGAAATGATGCTGAGCATAATTCTACACACAAAAAAATGTATGTGTGAAAAGGAATGATATGAGAAGTTATGTACACAAATCTCTAGGGGGAACGTATGCTGCAGGCAACAAGGAGTTGCAAGGAGAGATCATACGTGATGATACTCTAGGTGCAGTTTGTGTTCTGAGTCCAATACATTTTAATTCACCATTAACGTTTGTGTGTTTAAAATTGGCATATTCTGCTCAAGATCAGATAAGAATTTTCTACCCATTATATTTAAGTGAAATAGACATTTCTGTTCAGTTCAGTTCAATGTAATAACTATAATGTCTCAGTCTGTTAAAGATACGCATTAACAGAATATAGGATATTAACGTGTTAATTGTGCAGATCATTACGGGTACATATGGTAGTGGATTCATGCACGTTCACACACACACTGATAATTCCACAGCGATTAGTGATTTCTCTGCCACATCTAATCCAAAACAGGTGTACGGGTCTTTTCATATACATCTGATGAAGAACCTCCGTACGGAGAAACACAGAACAAAGTGCATGCATCAGTGTAGACTAGATCACTGTTTCCCACCCATTTGTGTGTGTCAGGGACACATTTCTATGGGTCACAGGTTAAAAGAGATCAAGAAAAACGTGAATTCGATTTTTTTTTTTTTTTTACATTTTATAAACTGGAAAACTAATATTTAAAGAAATAGTGAAAATAGCTGATCTACAAGCTCATAACATGGCACGAAGCAGTGGTTTATACTATAGTAGACAGTGTGCAAGGCCGCACAAACTTTGATACATAATATGTATCAAAGTGACCCCAGGTGTGATGATGACGACAACAGAGCATCTCTCTGTTGAGGGAGAATCACAGAGAGACAAAGACAGGGACAGACAGACAGACAGTGTGTAAGAGACATAACGAGAAACAAAGTGTAGATAACACAACAGGGTGTACATAATAATAGCCCTCGATGATGACTGTGCAAGGTCACAGGTCACAGGTTAATGGTGCTTCCGTTTTGCCACGTGCAGCCGTGCACGCCTGCACGGAAATCAAAAAGAAAGAGAACAAAGAAAACAAGTAGACCTGCCCTACACTCCAAGAGCCATATGGCCATTAATAGACCAATACTGTTACAGTTGGGTGCCACCGATATTGTCCCTTATCATTTAACCCATTTAGGCCTGACCTCAAAATTTAAAAAAAATCCTTCTAAATCCTCCAGTTTTCTGAAATAAATATTTTCACGATTTTTCAAAAATAGCAGACCTACAAGCTCTATGAGCTTGTAGATCTGCTATTTTTCAATAGCTAAATTATAACATAATGTTTAAAACACCAAAAGGGGTTCCCGCCCAAAATGGGTTAACTGTCCTTTTGCGCAGATCACGCAAACCTCAGCAAAAAGAAAAGGACAATATCGATGGCCTCCAACTGTATGTATTCAATGTTAACGTTTAAGATTAATTACAGCCTTGATCTAATAGCATTACGAGTCATTTTGCACGTGACGTGCCAAGTCAACAACTTAATCATAAGTTAGGTATTCAGGCCCTACACAGGCCCTACATACCGAGTCGTAATTGTTCTCAGAAAGTGTACAAATTTGTCCTGTAATACTTTCAGAGCCGGAGATGAATGAAAACAGGATTTTTTTACATTGCAAGAGCCTCACACTTTAATGAGAGAACAGTTTTGTTAAGGTTCAAAATAGAACACTAGTTGAATCAACGCTGGATGTTTGGGCTGTAAGCATGCACTGTATGTCCGCATGCATGCATTTGTTTGAGGATGTCCTTTCACATTACAGTATGTGTGTGGGTGTGTGTGTGGGTGTGTGTGTGGCTGAACAACTTAAGGAGGAGGGGGGGGGGGGATCAAACAACACAGAGAGAGCAGCAGGAACACCATTAAGAGTTTTTCACAGTAATAAATCCTGTGCTTGAATTAATGAGATTCAGATCATGATGAACCACTCAGTTTCAATCATTGTTGCAACTACAGAGAGAGAGAGAGATGCAAAAACATTGAAATACTGCTGTCAAACTTCAAAAGTATAAAGCTAACGTCTCCTATATGGATGTATATCTATATGCCAGAAAATGCACAATCTTGTATAGTTTCACGAGATAGTATTACTCAAAGTGTTAATGTAACACAGCTCTGGAATACACCTTTATTTTATTCCTATTTACAATATTTATTTGTACATACATTGTATCCATACATTGCATCCACTTTTGCTTTGACAATGTAAATGTACGTTTTCTCATGCCAATAAAGCTTCTTTGAATTGAATTGAGCGAGAGAGAGATGTATAGAGTATATACTCTAAGGTATATGCTTGGTGTTTTATATTGGGCTGCCATCTAGTGGTCATTCAGTGGTCATTCATTTATGAAGTTTTCCTCAAATGGAAAACATCAAACAATGCATGAGTTTGAGTTTATTAGGATCTCCATTATCTGATGCATTATGCAATCTTTATCTTCCTGGGGTCCACACATAACATAAACATGACATTAAACAAGACAATTACAAAATAGTGACAAAAGTGTTGTTCTGCAGAGCAGAATTAGGACGTCTAGCAGCCACTAATTATAAGAGAGAGCATTGACCCAGACACGCTCCATAACAACAAGCCCTTTAGCCGAACAAGCCCTTTAGCCGAACAAGCCCTTCAGCCTGCGTTTAGCCCTCATCGACAGAGAAATGCCCCCACGGCCCACACACAGCTGGTTCTGGGCCTCTGTACAACTAGAAAGCCCAGTGACAGGACTAATTAAACAAAATAAATTAGTATA
This sequence comes from Electrona antarctica, assembly GCF_951216825.1. NCBI lineage: Eukaryota > Metazoa > Chordata > Actinopteri > Myctophiformes > Myctophidae > Electrona > Electrona antarctica. The sequence continues at coordinate 26,413,256 of NC_136805.1, forward strand.
AGAAAACGAAAAGAAAGCTACCTTAGTTACTGTCCAACTACCTTGAAATAATTTGAAACGGCTGTCAGATTCAACCATGATTTGACAAAAATTCCACATTGCTTTGTTCAAAATACAATAAAAGGCAATTGCCTTTCCTTACCTTGTTGTCTTAATCTCCAGTTCCAGTTTTAATCTTCAATTGTCTTAATCTCTTCCTCATATTTATGAAGACAAATTAAAGGCCTAGAGACAGTAACAGGTGTTTGAAATATACTCAATCACTGTCTCGTCGATGGTGGTCTTCCCTTAAGCCAATTTTATATATTAGATATAAATACTAGAATACTAGAATGTACTTTGCAATTTGTAACATGTACTTCAGTACAACTTTCACTGAGTAATATTTGACCAGGACTGTGTGGTTGCGTTCTTTGTCCAACGCTGGCATTTACAGTTGGAGGCCATCGATATTGTCCTTTTCTTTTTGCTGAGGTTTGCGTGATCTGCGCAAAACCCCTTTTGGTGTTTTAAACATTATGTTAAAATGTAGCTATTGAAAAATAGCAGATCTACAAGCTCATAGCGCGCCACCGAGTGGCGCGCTACGAGCTTGTAGGTCTGCTATTTTTGAAAAATCTTGAAAATATTTATTTCAGAAAACTGGAGGATTTAGAAGGATTTTTTTACATTTTGAGGTCAGGCCTAAATGGGTCAAATGATAAGGGACAATATCGGTGGCACCCAACTGTAGGCATGTATGCATGGCAACGGTTTGTGTTGTTACCTGTTTGTGACATCAGACCAGACCTCTCTGGTCATAAAGGTTTGTGTTGTTACCTGTTTGTGACATCAGACCAGACCTCTCTGGTCATAAAGGAGTAGTTTGTGACATCAGACCAGACCTCTCTGGTCATAAAGGAGTAGGTAACTTCAAAGTCACATTTGGATATGATGAAAGGATGGATCACTACCAGATGGTGTGTGCTGGCTTTACTTCTCCTTTTGGGTGTCGCTGGAGGAGGACGCGCCGAAACAGCAACGAATGACTGCATTTCTGGGAGCCACGTGCATGGTATGCGGCTGGAGAGAAGCGACAAACCCGCCTCTACCACTGATGATGGCGTCATCAAGGTGACCGAGGGGAGTACTGTTCAGCTCCGCTTCTACGGAGTGCAGTTTAACTCGTTAACGGGGACGGGAATACGCTTCACGGAATTCATGGAGAACGGGGTTAGTGATAACGTAGACACGGCGAATGGGACTTGTGTCGATTTCACTAAGGATATCAGCATCGGAGACTTAATGGAGGTCAGTGGTGCAGGAACGACAGGAGTTGTTAGTATACACATTAAACCGCTTCGCAAGAATGAGCTTGAGAAGGAATATGCACTGTGCACCTGCAGTGTAGATGGGAGCAGGTGGGTGCTCATTGGAGAGAGTCATGGCAGGATCCTGGTGGTCGAAGAGAAGCATTCTCTTCTTCCCTTGTGGATGCTGATAATCAGCATCCCCTGCTTGTTTGTACTGTCCGCTATATTTAGTGGGTTGAACCTGGGGCTTATGGCATTGGATCCAATGGGGCTCAGAATTGTCAAGAAATGTGGAACAGATGAAGAGAAGAAATATGCTGAAGAAATTGAGCCGATCCGCAAAACAGGGAACTATTTGCTCTGTTCCCTCCTTTTAGGCAACGTCTTAGTGAACACAACACTTACCCTTCTGATTGATAGTGTTATAGGCTCTGGGGTGGGTACAGTGGTCGCCTCCACCATTGGCATTGTTGTCCTTGGTGAGATTTTACCCCAAGCAATATGCTCTCGCCACGGACTGGCCGTGGGAGCCAAAACAATACCATTAACTAGATTTGTTATGTTTCTGACTTTCCCTGTGTCGTACCCTGTCGGCAAGCTCCTGGATTTCTTACTGGGTCAAGAGATTGGTACCGTCTACACTAGGGAGAAGATTGTAGCAATGCTTAAAGTGAATGCGCCCTATAATGGACTTGTCAAAGAGGAGATGAACATGATGATTGGAGCCCTTGAGTTCAGGACCAAAACTGTAGAGGATGTCATGACGGCTTTGCCTGATTGCTTTATGATTTCAGTAGATGCACTACTAGATTTTGAAACCATCTCAAAGATCTTAGAGAGTGGATACACACGCATCCCAGTGTTTGAGGGTGAACGGACCAACATTGTCAATATTCTGTATGTGAAGGATCTGGCGTTTGCTGACTCTGATGACAAAGCCCCTTTGAAGACAATCATAAATACGTTTGAGCATACCCTACAATTTGTCTTACATGACACAAAGCTGGATGCTATGCTGGAGGAGTTCAAGAAAGGAAAATCCCACTTGGCCGTTGTCCAGAAGGTAAACAATGAGCGGGAGGGGGATCCCTTCTACGAAATGGTGGGATTGGTCACTTTAGAGGACATCATTGAGGAGATCATTAAGTCCGAAATCTTGGATGAATCGGACCTTTACACAGACAACAGCAACAAGAAAAGGGTGAACCTCAATCGGCATAAGCGTGACATCTCTGCCTTCAAACAAGACAGTGATAGCCAAGTGAACATTTCTCCACAGCTGATGCTAGCAACACAATGGTTCCTGGCCAATGCGGTGAGCTTGTTCAGCCCTTCCCAGATCACTGAGAAGGTATTGGTGAAGATCCTGCAATACCCGCAAGTTATCCAGGAGATCAAGTTCGATGGAAAGGATCCTCCACCACGGCACGTTATCTACCAACGTGGTAAACCTGCGGACTACTTTATACTAATTCTGCAGGGCCAAGTGGAGGTGGAGATAGGCAAAGAAAACAAGAAGTTTGTAACTGGTCCATTCTCCTACTATGGAGAAATGGCTCTTAATGTGTCAGTCGAATCCCATTCTCCTGATACTCCAGAAAGCAGCTCCGTCTATGGTAGCAAAACGCCAATCCCAGGCCCCCCCTTTCAATATACAACCGATTTCTGCATGCGTGCTCTCACAGATCTGCAGTTTGTTAAGATCAGTCGTGCCCAGTACCAGAAGGGTCTTCTAGCATCCAGGATGCCGTCCAGGGCGTCTCCGTCGCCCGCGGTCACCCCATCTGCGACTGCAAGTTGTCCCCCCCAGTCCCTCCTTCAGCCTACACCTCCGCCCACCACAACTCCTTTAGATGTTTCCATCAACATCCCCAACAGCTCTGTTCACCCAGAAGAGATTTGACAGGAGGCTGGAGTCGAGTATGAGCTCACAGAGGTGTGATCTCTCCTTTGTGGACAGAGCAAGTGAGTACGGCAACGACAATTGGCCGTGGCCAATATCCAATGTCAACGTGAAGAGCACACATAATGCCAGCCAGAGCAACGGGAGTGACGACATCAGCACAGACACTTATAAACAAAAATGTTTATAATCATGTGCGACAACTTATAACAAGGTTTATAACGTTTAAGTGTTGCTCATAATGCGTTATAAGCTCAGTTATAATGCTTTATAAATGGGATTATAATGCGTTACTAGTACCAGAACTTATACATTATATTATAAGTTATAATACTTCTTGAACCTTGTTACAGGTTGTTATGCATAATTCCAGTGTTAATGTTCGCCAACCTTAATGTCGGATAAGCATGCGCACCCCGCCCGGCGCCCGCTGGCCTAGTGGTCCAGGCGCATGCCACATAGGCTCTGGCCTGCCTGCGTATTCGAGTCCCTTTCATGACGACCTTTGTTGCATGTCTCTCCCCTTCTCTCTCTCTCCCTCTTTCCTGTCTGTCTATAACTATCAAGAAAGGCACAAAAGCAACAAAAAAACCCATTATATAACCGACCTTCATATAAAGTCTTAATGTTAAGACTTAACATTATTTATCTTAGTGATTATTCTATCGATTAGCTTTTTGATTCTTAGAATAATCGAGGAGCCATCATATTACTATACTGTTTGTGTTGATTGTATGCTTGTTATATGTTCATGTACAGCACTTTGGTTGACCTTCTGGTCTTTGTAAATGTGCTCTATAAATAAAGTTTGATTTGATTTGATTTGATATACACCTACAGAGAGAGAGAGAGAGAGAGAGAGAGAGAGAGAGAGAGAGAGAGAGAGAGATGCAATAACATTGAAATACTGCTGTCAACTTTCAAAAGAATAATGCTAACCTCTCCTATATGGATGCATAACTATCTCTGCCAGGATATGGACAATCTTTTATAGTTTCACAAGATAGTATTACTCAAAGTGTTAATGTAACACAGCTCTGTTTACACCTTTATTTTATTCCTATTTATATTCATTATTTATTTATACATACATTGTTTTATCTTACTTGATTAATAATAAAGCTTCTTTGAATTGAATTGAGTTAGAGAGCGAGAGAGAGAGAGAGAGAGAGAGATGCTTGGTGTTTTACATTGGGCTGCCATCTAGTGGTCATTCAATAGAACTGTTGATTTCCTTAAATGGAAAACATCAAACAATGCCTGAGTTTGAGTTTATTAGGATCTCCATTATCTGATGATGTATTAGGTTATGCAATATTTATCTTCCTGGGATCCACACATAACGTAAACATGACATGAAACAAGACAATTACAAAACAATGACAAAAGTGTTGTTCTGCAGAGCAGAATTAGGACGTTTAGCAGCCACTAATTTATAAGAGAGAGCATTTGCATTTTATAATCGACCCAAAGGGGAAGTGACCCAGACACGCTCCAGAACAATAACAAGCCTTTTAGCCGAACAAGCCCTTCAGCCTGCTTTTAGCCCTCATCGACAGAGACATGCCCCACGCCGCCCACACACAGCTGGTTCTGGGCCTGTACAACTAGAAAGCCCAGTGACAGGACTGATTAAACCAAATAAATTAGTATAAGAAAACGAAAAGAACGCTACCGACACACTGTTAATAATCAACCCAAAACCAGAGCAACAACCTTGACATATCCTATTTGAAACAGCTGCAGGTTCAACCCTGATTTTCTACAAAACTCACATTGCTTTGTTCAAAATACAATAAAAGGCAATTTCCTTACCTTGTTGTCTTAATCTCCAGTTTGAGTTTTAATCTCCAGTTGTCTTAATCTCTTCCTCTTATTTATGAAGACAAATTAAAGGCCTATAGACAGATTAGTGTCACGAACAGGTGTTTGAACTTTGAAATATATCCCACACGACTAAGTGCGTCATGTCGATGGTAATAACGCTTGCTGACAAGAACAGACCTTCAAGCTAACAACGCCATGTTTGTGAAAAAAACGATGCATAATATGAATGATGAATCATCTGTTATGTTCTTCCTAACTAGCCTGATTATCAGACTGTAGCTTTCTTGAAGCTTAGTCCACTCAGAGAGTGGGCGGGGTCTTTGGGCTGGATCCAGGCTACTTCCTAACTGCGTTTTACATTGTGCTAATTAAACCACGTCTGTCTGCTGCTGCTACACAGAACGTGCCTAAGGGCCGATTCAGACTCCTATCTGTTTAAATGACTGACCTGTCCAAAGTTCTGCTTACGGGTAGGACACTTGTCTAACCACAGCATGGCAGCCTCAAACACCATGTCCTCCTCTGGAACATACAGATGGTCATTGGAGAGAACCTCTGTCTTTCCACGGAGAGAGAGACAAACTCTTCCTATTGGTAGAAGAAAAAAAGAGTATTTCACTTTCAAAAAAACGTATACTGTTTAAATGGAAGGAAAAATTACCACCAACCTTTAAATCTTGGGTTAATGATGTTTTACATCATTTGACATTGGAGAAGATTCGCTACTCCACAAGAGGGTACGCTGGTGCTTTAAAATTTTACACCATTTGGCAACCTTTTTTAACATAATAGAGGATGAAATCGGCTGACATCATCAATCCTTAATAACTCATTACACTGACCCTACTGTAATTGTTTTTATTTTGTTATTGTTATTATTGTTTGCATATTGTGTCCAATATTTGATTAATTTCTTCTATTTTTGAATATGTATATTTGTATGTGCCTTTTATTTCATTGTTAATGGTACAAGATACCGGAGTTGTGGCTCTTTCAGAGCGGGAACTCTGGGGGGAGGGAGGGGTAAAAAAGCTTTTTAAAAAATGGTATGCTATTTTTGACTCATATGTGACTTGAAAAATTAATAAAGAAACTTTGATTAAAAAAAAAAACTTATCATTCTATCATCTACTCACCTTCCTCCCTGAGGAGCTCGGCCTGGGCCTTATTGGCCCGGCAGCGCCACTGGGCGTCTTTGTTCAAGTGGCGGTGCCTTGTTTTTGGACTGAGCTCCTCCATGCTGGGTTGGTCAGAACAGGTCAGCCTTCCTCCCTGAGGAGCTGGTCCTGGGACTCGTCGTCCTCAGGAGGTCCTCAGGGGGTCCTCAGGGCACAACATACAACGTAATAGTAGTATTGTCCCACTGGCATGGAGGCACACATGGTCCACTGGTTGCTCTAGGGTTTGAAGCACTCCATCGTATATTCAAATGTGCTATTATTACTACAACCACCTAGACAAACACTGGGGGCGCTGTTTATAACAGTCAGTCTGTCATACCATCCCTCCCCACTGGGGGCACTGTTTATACCAGTCAGTCTGTCATACCATCCCTCCACACTGGGCCCCCACATGTGGCCCCCACCTTCACCTAATGCGGCCCACAGGTTAATATCAACTGGCGGCCTGAGGGCCACATGTGGCCCCCACCTTCACCTAATGCGGCACGCAGGTTAATATTAACTGGCGGCCTGAGGGCCACATGTGGCCCCCACCTTCACCTAATGCGGCCCGCAGGTTAATATCAACTGGCGGCCTGAGGGCCACATGTGGCCCCCACCTTCACCTAATGCGGCCCGCAGGTTAATATCAACTGGCGGCCTGATCTAGCCTCTTAATTTTGATCTCAAAGTGCACCAGATTGAAGCATTTTCATGGCAAATTTACAGATTTTTCTGGACCCGGGGGGGCTAGCGCCCCCACTGACCCCCCCGGCGGTGCAGTGCAGGGGAGGGGGGGCACATAATATTATGTTGCTTAGGGCCACTAAACGCCTAGAACTGGCACTGCACACACACACACACACACACACACACCTCAGACAGTAAACTAAATGATGATATAGTCCAATTAGTTTATTATTAACCAGCACATGCCAGCTGATTGATGTGTAGGTTAATGTGGGGTGGGAACACAATTTAGAAGAGAGAAAAAAAAGCAGACACAAATGTTCAGTTTGTCTCAGTGTTTATAGTTTTAGGTAACTAAAACGTCACCATATAGAGAATCAAAGTCAAAGTATAATGTGATTGCTCTACCAGAATCAGCTGATGGTCACATTGAATACATTTAGTTAATGAAAAAGATTCTTAGCTTTCTGAGAACGACTAGCCTATCTTTGAATAGGCTACTCTAAATATTCAGCGTTATTTGTCTCATTACAAACAGACTACAACATGTTTTTGATTAACAAAAAGAGCACCAAGTTGATGATGTAAAAAAGGAAGGTTGCATGTTGTTTTTTTGATTATTCAATGCAGCTCACCAGTCATGTCTAATCCTTTCATTTATCTTAATGATATTTAAAGCTAGCCAAAATGCTGCCAACAACACATTCCGAAATTCATGGCTTCATATTACACTACCAAAACAGTTAAAATAAAAGAATAAAAATGTTTTTCTCCAAACGCCTCAGTGATATCTAACTTGTTTGAGTAGAGCAGGCCCATTTAAAGACACACATCTCCAGCTGAAGTGTACGAGAAGATTTATTTGGTTAGATGAATTATACTTCTACAGCTGTCTACTATTGGAGGGGATAACCTCTCCAAAGACCCCTGGATGTCCAGTGCTTTTAGGAAGTGTGAACAGTGTGCATTTGAGGCTGGGGTAAGGACCTTGTTTGGGGACATTGCAGCATGTTTAGACATTTCGAAAGCCTCATTTACAACAGTGTCGCTGTACTTTCCACGCACGATACCGTCGTGCAACAAAGCATGACATTTGTTTAGCCATTCTCCTGTATTGTTTTCTCCGCAGCTAAATCATGTTTTAATAATTAAACATGAAAACAAGCTCCCTCTCCTTACTCTCTAAGATCTTGGTGTTCTACATAATAACATCCTGAGGATTAGTTTAACTATGAGAGTGTAAAAATTGACCCATGTACAGATATATGTCCCCTGTCTTTTCAGAGTTAAATTAATAATACTGGATCCTACTTTTTGTAGTGTAGGATCACAGGAGCATCTGACCAGTACACCATGACATTACAAACTCTTGGTTGCACTCTGGATAAGAATGTCATCTAAATGCCTGTAAAATGTAAACATAACTGGAGTTCAGTCAGAAAAGAATCATGTGTGATTTATAATACAATAAAATACAATAGAATTTTTAGAATACCACTTTATCATTCCTTGGGGGAATTGGGGTAACATTTTCAAAACGTGTGCTTGTGAAATGCATTATCAGCTTGCTTTAAGAGCCCCTTTTATATTATTCCTGGTAGTGGAAACACAAAGGGGTATATGGCATCTTCAGACGTGTGTGCACATGTGTGTGCGTGTGTGTGTGTGTGTGTGTGTGTGTGTGTGTGCGAGTCCGTGCGTGTGTGCATGCATGCGTGTGTGTGTGCATGCGTGCGAGAACAAGGCACAGTTAGGGCAGTATTTTCCCTGTCATAGTGAAGACATCCACTAACTGCATAATACTTAAACACTTATGTTAATAGAAAATACAAAAGGAAATTCTGCATCCATCTGAGGTTGTATATATTCTCTTTTCACCACTGGAGGCTACTGTTGAGACAGATTGTAACAGAGGCAACAAATTAATGTGTAACAGAACTGTCCTCAATACTCTAGTTCCTTATTCACTGTCAAAGTGATTCTGATTCTGGTCTCTCAGTATGCCTGCTGGAGATCAAAAATACACTGTGGCTCAAGAGGTAGAGCAGGTCGTCCAATGATCCATGGGTCGGCGGTTCGAATCCCGGCTCCTCCTGTCTATATGTCAAAGTGTCCTTGGGCAAGACACTGAACCCCAAATTGCTCCCGATGTGCTGGTTGGTACCTTGCACGGCTTCCGCCGTAATCGGTGTATGAATGTGTGTGTGAATGGGTGAATGTAATGCACAATCTATGTAAAGCGCCTTGGATAAAGGCGCTATATAAATGCACCATTTACCATTTACATCATTCATTCTTTAGTTCTTTGCCCAAGTTATCATGCATCCAACCAAGTATTTTTTGTTATGTTCATATAGTGGTCTGGTCACTCTGACATTCAGTTCCAGTTTGTGCCATCTTAACATCCCACAATGTTAAATGTAGGTTCCAGAAGAATCTGTTCCATTCAGTCAGATGATAGTGACATTGTACCTCCACTTAGCATCTCCCCACATCCAATGATAATGTTCCATAGATATTGCACTGACATCCAAATCCAACCCAAAACAGTACACTCAATAAGATTAGAGCTTCTATTCCGCAATAATCCAGCTTGTCCATGTTGAAGGCCACGGTCAGTGGAGGTGGGCGTTGAGGTCGTACTTTTCACAGAACTTTTCTGTGATGGGGATACAGGTGAGATACTCACACCAGTCACACTTGACGGGATAGACATAAAACAGCACGGCCAGCGCAGAGAACAGGCCCAAGAACACCAACAGGAAGATGCAAATCTGGACCCGCTTTCGGTACATGTCCAAACGTCCAAAACTGCGAAGGAGACATAATAATGTTTTGTATAAAAAATTATTAATTTATTTCATATATCATGATAGATTATAGCAGCGCCAGCAGGCACATTAAACAAGCTATTGTTTTATTTTATTTTTTATTTTCTAAAACTCTTAACTGCGATCTATTGTATAGTATTATTTTCGTTTGTGTATGTTTTGTTTTTGTTTGTCTTTTTCTTTCCTTTGAATGGGGGGGTGGGAAGGGTTTGTGTGTGTATATGTGTATGTGATGTGAATGTTTGTAAAGTATGTCTTGTCTTTAAAAAACCTGAAAATGTATAAATACAATTGTAAAAAAAAATATATATATATATATATAAAACAATCTATTTGGTGGATATCTTTATCCAACGAACGGCAAGGACCAGGATTGCAATAAATGTACATTGTTACTACTTACTTTACAACTTCACTACTTATCTTCACTACTTGACTACTACTACTACTAACATACTGTACTCCATATACTGTATAACCATTAACCAGAGACTCATTTACATGCACTGAAGGACATCTAAGATGTCCCTACCGACTCTCTGGCACTGACCTGATATAGGGCAGGAACGCAAAGGACAAGAAGAACCCAGAAATAAAGCCACAAACGTGGGCAAAGTTGTCGATCCAGGGTAGAAGGCCGAAGGAGAAGAGGAAGAGGGCGATGGCCAGCAGTTTGGCGAAGGCCCTCCAGGGTCGCTCCAAGATCTGCCAGCTCTGAAACAGCTCCACAAACAGACAGGCTAAGATGCCAAACTGACTGCCTGCTGGACCCACCTGGAGGAGGAAGGACAAATGATATACAGTAAGAACCTAATAAGGGAACGAACAGAACCAAACAAAGGAATCATTTTAAAATGCACATGCCGCAGAGATGCCTCTGGAGTTCAGTAGCTGGACTTGATCCTCCATGATCGAAATAAGCGGACAAGACTTTTACCGAAAGCAGTTGGTAAGCAAGGGAGAATGTCGCTTTGTCAACAGCATGTAAGTAAACAACTACTTGCGCTGCTTGCGCATGCGTTTGACCCGCTCTCTCCTAGCCATGCGTTTGACCCGCTCTCTCCTAGCCATGCGTTTGACCCGCTCTCTCGTAGCCATGCGTTTGACCCGCTCTCTCGTAGCCATGCGTTTGACCCGCTCTCTCGTAGCCTGCGATGAGAATAGAATTTCCCTGTGGGATAACAAAGACAGACCAGGCTTTCCTTACAGTTGGGTGCCACCGATATTGTCCCTTATCATTTAACCCATTTAGGCCTGACCTCAAAATTTAAAAGAAATCCTTCTAAATCCTCCAGTTTTCTGAAATAAATATTTTCACGATTTTTCAAAAATAGCAGACCTACAAGCTCGTAGCGCGCCACTCGGCTTGTAGATCTGCTATTTTTCAATAGCTAAATTATAACATAATGTTTAAAACACCAAAAGGGGTTTTGCGCAGATCACGCAAACCTCAGCAAAAAGAAAAGGACAATATCGATGGCCTCCAACTGTAAGCCTGGTGACACGAGGTGTGTCCCCAGGCTGTGAAAGCCAAGCCTCCATCGCGGTCAAAACAGTAGCAGTCATCAACGCACAGAATGCAGCTACTGAGATCTTGGTAGATCAGTAGAAGGCTACTTAGACCAGGGGTTCTCAACCCGTGGGTCGCGACCCCTCGGGGGGTCGCCAAATTATTTTGGAGGGTCCCCAAATTATAAAAAAAAAATAAAAAAAATAGCAGACCTACAAGCTCGTAGCGCGCCACAGATCTGCTATTTTTCAATAGCTAAATTATAACAATGCTTAAAACACCAAAAGGGGTTCCCGCCCAAAATGGTTTAAGGTTATTGTAGCAGTCAATTTATATTGGGGGTCGGGAGGGGGCGGGGCGGGGGTCCCGAGACATTGCCAAAGCATTTCCGGGGGTCCCCGGCCAAAAACGTTGAGAACCCCTGACTTAGACCATTGTGATAAAGTCCCATTCAGTGCATCGATCACATTCAAAGCTGTTGATCAGAGTCACTGATGACAGAAGACTGGTGTAAATACTGTAAGTCTTCTGATGCTAAACCCTAGTGCCATTTTGGCCAGTGTGCCATGCTATACCCTAGAGTTCATCGTCATCTTCTAGCTAGAATAATTATTTCACTGCCTTCAGTGGTACAGGTTCGTGTCCATGTTTTATTATGGTCGATCAAGTCCCGGTTATATTACCTCAGGCCACTGGTCTTTTCATTATTATGTGTGAGTTGTGACTATTACACAGTCCAGTGGCGCAACCGGTCAGCGTGCGGTGCTTATAAGACAGTAACCAGCAGAGTGATGCTCAGGTTGTGAGTTTGAGCCTCACCTGGACCATGTGAATTTTAAGCTATAGATGAGGTTACTACACTGCCTGTCAGAGCAGTATATATAGAGGGTATGTGCATGCATAATGATGATGTCACTCGTATACCCTCTATTCCTCTCCCATTTGTGTGGAGAATGGACAGGGAAAACGAGAATCGGAATGAACCAACTGCTTTCACTAAGTTCTCTTAGTTGAATCAGTTAGTACCATGTTGAAAAGCAGCAAAACTCATGATCGCATAGTACTTTACAACAGTGGTTCATGCAGTGTAGAACTATACCTCAGCTCTGTAGGGCAGGAAAATGGCAGACGCCAGGTTCCCAGTGATTCCGCTGAGGATGTAAATGATGGAGATTCTCAGCCAGCCAGCTAGCTTCTCCAAGTCCCTCAGCACTGTCATCTGGAAGAGCACAGACACCAGGCAGTGCAGGATCCTACCAGGACAAATAAGGTCAACATGGACAACAATTATCTACACTTGTCCATAGGTGCAGGTCAACCTTGAACTTGAAGTAATGGTGCATTTGATCAAGATGTGGCAAAATGGAACAGAGAGGCAGAGATAGTCACCCAGCGTGGAGGAAGAGAGAGAGCCAGAGGCGGTAGAACTGGTCAGGGATCTCTGGGTTCAGGAAAGGCAGAAGGCCACACACATCATCCATACAGGCAACCTGATGGAGAGAGAGACTTCTTGTTCTTATTATTACTGTTGGTGCATTGCCCGGTCGGTGCGTGCCGGTTTTGCCGAACTGCTCATCTCATCAATTTCACACTCACTTTACTTCCTTGATAGTGAGGTTTCTGTGAAGTCGATAGGATGAACGGTTCTCGAGGTATGTGAAGGAAAGACATACTGTACAGACAGACATACATACACAAAGAGAGATTCCTGGAATGTATAGATAGATTTAAATAGTATGTACTGTACACTGTGTATGCTTCATCGATTTAGCAATAATTGTCTCTTTCATACCATTATAGCTCATCAGATTGAAATTTAATTGAGTGTGATGGAGGTAGAGAGAGAGAGAGGAAGTGGGGGAGAGGCAAGAAGAGAGACAGAAAGACAGACAGTATCAGCCATCTACTGTTTTGTGCTGTACTGCCATTGTGTTCTTTCTATTATTAAACAAAACAGGCTCCAGTGGTGCAATCGGTCAGCGCGCGGTACTTATAAGACAGTAACCAGCGAAGTAATGCCGAGGTTGTGAGTTCGAGCCTCACCTGGAGCATGTGATCTATAAGTCTCAAGCTTGACTGCTATTCCACGTATTAAATTATTTAGTATTTACACACATTAGGTCAGGGGTTCTCAAAGTTTTTGGCCGGGGACCCCCGAAAATGCTTTGGCAACGTCTCGGGACCCCCGCCCCGCCCCCTCCCGACCCCCAATATAAATTGACTGCTACAATAACCTTAAACCATTTTGGGCGGGAACCCCTTTTGGTGTTTTAAGCATTGTTATAATTTAGCTATTTAAAAATAGCAGATCTACAAGCTCATAGCGCGCCACCGAGTGGCGCGCTACGAGCTTGTAGGTCTGCTATTTTTGAAAAATCGTGAAAAATAAATAAAAAAACAAATATATATATATTTTTTTTTAATAATTTGGGGACCCCCTAAAATAATTTGGCGACCCCCCGAGGGGTCGCGACCCACGGGTTGAGAACCCCTGCATTATGTAACTCAGTAGTTTGCCCTGTCCTCTTTATACAGAGCTGCCAAACACCTTTGCTGATCCAAGGCTCTGAACCTGACATGCTTATTCTGGTAGCAGAATAAGCATCAATGCTTTTTCTGCTACTCTATTCAGTGGAATTTACTCTGGGTGAGTGCAAATGGACTGCATTTATACAGCAATTTTCAACAGTGGAACACATGGTTACCCTTACACGTTTATGCGGTACACATTCACACACCGACGACAGAGGCAAACATGCAAGGCACCAGAGCTGTTAGGGTTTCAGCGTCTTGCTCAAGGACACTTCGACACGCAACCGGTAGTAGCTGGGGATCGGTCCGGGAACCTTCCAGCTCCCAGATGGCCACTCTAGCTCCTGCTGACTGAGCAACTGCCACCCATATCAGCTACATGTGTAAAATATCAACCAAATTCAAATAATGTGTAGGGGGTGTCCAAAACTCTGCCTGGGAGGCACATTCAGAAACAATGAATCAACCTTCAACAAGACTTGTTGAGTATATTTCTTCATCTTACCTGTGAGCAGAGAGTGGCCTCCTCATGGAAGTACCCCTTCATGAAATCACAGTACTCTCTGGAAGTTATCTCACACCTACAACATCATGCAAGACATAGCTACAGTATAAGCAAATACTAATTTATGGCATTATCCATTATCCTCTATTGATGGCATTATTCACAATGTGTTTTCTTTGTCACCAGTCAGGTTAGGTGAAGTACAAGAATATCAATATGAAGCCCAACACACACCGTCTGTGAACGCTGCGCGTCAAAACAGCCGCCTCCGTTATTTTCAATGAACCTATTCCACACCGGCGGCGTCAGACGCGCGCTGGCACGCGTTCACGCCTCGCCTGACGCTCCGATACGCCGCTGTTCTATTTTCCAGGCGTTGCCGCGCGGCCTCGATCCGGGAATCCGTGGGCGTGGCTGGCCAGCGGCGTGGTAGCGCGCCGCGTCCTGTGGGTTTTGCTGTGCGGCTATGACACGCGGCAATACTGTGCCGCGTCACTGCGCACCCGCTTCACAGACGGTGTGTGTTGGGCTTAATAAATATAATAATAACATTTTAGGGGCAAGGGGAGGCCATGCAAGATTTGCTACCACAAAAAATGGACAGTAATAATAGAGTTAAAAGCATATGACAGCCAGTATAGAGTAAATGGGAAAACTGAGGCTCTCTTACCGTCCTTTGGTTCCAATGCAGCAAGGTCTTCCTGTGATGGCACAGTCTATGTGGGGAAGGTTGGTGTGGTTCCCAGAGTTATACCTCGTACACACCTACAGTTCATACAATTGGAACAGCTGTCAGCACCGTGTGTGTGTGTGTGTGTGTGTGTGTGTGTGTGTGTGTGTGTGTGTGTGTGTGTGTGTGTTATTTTGTGTGTCTTATTTTTTTGTAAGGTTTTCTGGCCACAATTGCACCCAAAGGGGGCGATGATTGACAGGTAAAGTGCCATCCGCTGGTTAAAATAAGGCCTTTTTTTTGGCTTGTGCTTTGGATAAAGGCACTACAAAAATGCAGAACCTTATCTGAAATATATTAAAACTAAACTTTATGGACAGCAATAGGAAGTGGACTGCTAATGCCTCACTTAAAGACAAAGAACGATAAACCGTCCCTCACTATCAATACTGTGTGTACCTACTACCTACAGGCCACTTTGTGATGTCATCAGGCCACTCGTGAGGTGAAACCGAGGCAGGCTCCAGACAAGTCCTATGAGAAGAAAAGGCAAGTGAGATGATCATTAAGAAGCTGCTCAGAGATGCAAAATCAACGGTACATATCAGAGCCCCAACTGTACCAGGAGATGGTCATATCAGAGCCCCAACAAAAACATATTATGAGTTATGACTTACAACCTGTTTAACCCATTCTGAACAGTAACCCCTTTTGGTGTTTTAACTAAGCATTATGTTATACTTTAGCTATTCAAAAATAGCAGATCTACAAGCTCATAGCGCGCCACCGAGTGGCGCGCTACGAGCTTGTAGGTCTGCTATTTTTGAAAAATCGTGAAAATGCGGCACAAATCTTTGAATATATATTCTTTCAGAAGACTTCGTTTTTTTTTATTTCGACGTCAGACCTAAATGGGTTAATTGTACAGCTGTTAAGTTGTTAACTTACCGTGGGTCCTGGTGGCACACTGCACCATGCTGGCGTAGTTTACCATTGAGATAAGGAGCACTGGGGTGTTGAGGCCACTTAACCCACACTGCCAGAGTACTCTGTAGGAACACAGACAGAGAGCCCTTGTGTCAGAGGTACAACAAGGTACACACAGTCAAATGAAGCCCTCATTGCCCATTTAATTCTGAGTGTATACTAGTAACCAAATGGATTTGGTTACATTTGTTACACTCTCAAAATTGCGAATGAATACATTAACATTAAGGATCTTACTCTGTACACAGCACATTAATCACGTGCATAAGATAGAGCACAGCATTTTGGGTATTGTAGTCTTAATAACTTGGGCCAGGGAAAAGCCTTTGCGGGAATGAAAATGCCAATATCTCCATCCCTGATGGACGCAGCTTGAGTGCGTACCGGTTCAAAAGAAATGCATGTAATATGCCCATTACAAACATCACATTTCCTTCAGTTGAATTGAAGCAGAGGTTGTCTTGACCTAGTAGGGCCTCAGTAAAACTAACCGAGCACTCTTCTTGGGAGGTCTGGAGGCAGCCGGAGCGGTCGTTCCTCACACAGCAGCCTGAGCCCTTCTCCCTGCCTCGCTTCTCCTGCATCAGCTCATGGACCTCCTGGTCCTGACGCATGCACGGGGAGAACTTGGCCCCCAGGTGAATCAGTGCCTCCTGCAGAATGAATGAATGGTGTATGAAGCACGGCCGGGACTCATTATTATTACTCGTCATCATTATCAATAAGAATTGTCATTATTATTATTATAGATTTGATATAGTCCCTTCTTTGCGTGTCCTTGCACATGGAGACTAATCATGAATCGTGGAGGACTGAGCGTATGCAGATTTCTATTCCAGACAATGCTACACCGACTCACATCAATACTTAGTGAAACTACCTGGTGGTGTTAGCCTGGATCCAGCCCAAAGACCCCGCCCACTCTCTGAGTGGACTCCGTCTCTTGGTCTGGTGTTGCACTGTGAACCTATAATTTCTTCGGTACAAAAATGTATTATCCAATGAGAATCGGTGGTGGGGGTGGGTCTAACGAACAACCAATCAGCGCCGAGTCCCGTTTTCAGCGTCATCACGCAGCGCAACACACAGAGGAAGGAGGGAAAAACAACACCAATGGCTACTGGTTGAGGGAAATTCTAATCCCCTCCCCCTTGAAATCGCTCAGACAGGAGACAATGTCAGACTGAAGCTTCAAGAAAGCTACAGTCTGATAATCAGGCTATGGTGGTGTAGTAGTGTCTATATAAAAACTGTACGGATGTACATCTTATTCCTTTTTTCAAGTGTCTGAAACCCTGCACACACTCAGATCTCCACTCAGATAATGGGACATCACTGTTTGAAGTAGACTATTTATATATTTTTATTTTAACGGATGATTGAATTTTGATGATGAATCATGACAGCAGCAGGAACTCACTGAATCTGGCCCGACCCAGAAGTTTTCTTGTTGCACAAACTTGACATTTTCATAAACCCCCTTGTTCCTTAAGACCTGCAAAAGATAAGGACAAAAATGTAATCTAAATATATTCACAGACAATTTTGTATATCAGTTATATATCAGTCACCTTAAGACCTGGATTTCATGGCATCTTCACTCCACATTGTCTGTCACACAGAAATGCTTTGCTGAGCCTCAGTAAACTATTCTGTGGCAATCAAACGTAGTTGGTCCCGGTTTAATGTATAAGCCTGATTTCGACTGCAGTGAGTGATCAGTGTTTGGCCCCGCTTAGCCTAGCTCAGACCCACCCTGGAGTGGGTACTTTTTAGGCACTCATTTAGTCACCACTTAGCTCCATTCCTTGCAGTGGAAACGGTGGTACAAGTGGGCGGTGTGGGGTGGAGTGGTGTGAGGCCAATGGTAGTGGAAATCGGGCTTTAGTTCACATAAGTGATTATGCAGTGATTATGCATAATGTGGTCAGAGCAATGTGTCGAAAATGGCAGATCAGACTAAAGAGGTCCACCAGTCGGCTTTGAGGCTTAATCAGGAGTTGTTATCTAAGTGGTGGACATTGTCTTCATGTCTTTATGTAATATTGTTTTGTTCTTTGTACTATGTCAAATATGTGTATATGTGTCCTGCATACATGGCTGCTGGGTCGCAAGACAAATGTCAGTGTGAACTGACAATAAAGTACCATATCATATCATATCATATCATATCATATCATATCATATCATATCATATCATATCATATCATATCATATCATATCATATCACATCACATCATATCGATCTACAAGCTCACAACATTAATTGTGACCTTATGGATCTGCTATTTTTGCCAAATGTTTACCAATTTTAGGCAAATGTTGGCCAATTGCGACATGCCCAGAACAGGGATGCTAGGGTCCATGAACCTCATGTGGTGAACTATACCAGGGTATTAAACACACAGCTAATCTAATCTAACCCAAGTGAATTGTACAGTACTTACTGAGTCCACCGTTTCGTGCTGTGAGAACCCTATGGGAGCAATGCCATAGATAGTGACAGCCAGGATGGTAATCAGCAAGTGGACACATGTGATCCAGTAGGAAAAGAATGGCCTAGGACAGAACACACAAGTACCGTACAATTTAGAATGGCCTAGGACAGAACACACAAGTAGTGTACAATTAAGAATGGCCTAGGACAGAACACACAAGTAGCGTACAATTTAGAATGGCCTAGGACAGAACACACAAGTAGCGTACAATTTGAAGCTGCATTTAAAATCTTGAAAGCGTGAGAAGTACAGATTTAGAAGGCATCTGTAGAATCGGCCTCGGGTCTTAAAGGACCACTTCACCACTTTTCAACCTATCTTCATATAATAGGTCCTCACTAATAATCATGAAAAAATGGCGCAATTTGTTTCTACTCGGTCTGTGTCTCATAGGAGGGCTGTGGGCAGTTCAGAAACCGTCTTCCAGTGACATCATCGATGGGGAATCCAAGCTAATAGAAACTGCAGGCTTTCTAGTCCTGAAAAGTTGCAATGCGAAAATGTTAGCCATCGTTCTCACGATAATGAAAATCTAAACATATTTGTAAAAAAATCTTGTTTAAAAATAAAATCTGCCTAATGATGATGTCACTGGAAGACGGTTTCTAAACTGCCCACAGCCCTCCTATGAGACACAGACTGAGTAGGAAAAAATCGTGCCATTTTATCATGATTATGAGTGAGGACCTATTATATGAAGATAGGTTGAAAAGTGGTGAAGTGGTCCTTTAATGAGTCTCAAAAGGCTCCAGTAGTGCAATATATGCAGCAGTACTTAGCAAACGGTGACCTGTGATGTTTGAGCCCACCAGGAGCCAAATCTTTTCAATAATGTAGCTCCTTCCCTTCTTCTGAAGTCAGAGAAAAGGATGAATATGTAGGTCGAAACGTTGCTATTTGTTGCCTCTAAATAAAGTAAGTCTCGGAAATCTAGAAACTAGTGTGCGGATGTTCTTTCTCTTCCTTGATGTTTGCCTTGAGGCCTGACATCCAGCACCTGGCCTGAATATAGGCATTGAGATGTGCACACAATCCTCTCTGTGAAGAGAAATGGATGAAGACAGTTCACTCTAGCAAACCTTAAATAAAGGCAAGCTTGACAGATCTGTCAAATATATTTCACACCTGACAGCTCTCATAGAAGTGGTGTGTGTACTGTGTAGTAAAACAAGTGGTTTGGGACTAGGTGGATTCTTAGAGCCTATATCGGGAACATAACCTACAATTTAAAAATCAATTTCTTGGGAACATTAACAATGTCTGAATCCAATAAGAGCTGTGTTAAAAAGTGTTAAAAACGATCATCACTTGAAAAATAAAGTCAAACTCCTTGACGTGATTTAATATGTCATCATATCCAATCAGTCAACCCTCTTTTATCATCATCCTGGCCAGTACAAGATAACCCTTTGGGCCCCTTTTCAGCTGCCATACTGCACCTATGGTCGTCCATGTCCTCGATCTGCCGTCGGACAAAGCTGTCAATGCGTTTGCGGTATGTGCGATTGGTGAACCGGCCGACGATGCCCAGGCCATACGGTCTCTTCTCCCGGGCGAACAGCTTCTTGACAGGCACGACGATGCGATGGCCACGTGGCTGGGTACCGTTGACGCTAACCACCTCCTGACGCAGACGTACCTTCGGCTGGACTAAAGGTCCTTCTTTGGACTTGCGCCAGCCTCGCTCCAATGGCCTGGGAAAATGGATGGAAAGAGGGGAGGAGGAAGGGAGAAAAGGAGTGCATAGGGGGAGAGCGTAGAAGAGTCAGGGGGATTAATAAACACCTTCATTCATGTGTAAAATGTAACATTATCAATTCAAAAAATGTTTTATTAGGATTTACTTTTGATTCAATCCCTTGAATCTCTCTTCCATACATAAAACTCATAGTTATATGGGCCTGGCACAGTTTGAAGAATAATATACAGTAGCTAGTAGTGAGACAAAATCACGAATTTCATGCCGAGGTTGTGAACTCGAGCCTCACCTGGAGCAGGTTTTAGGTTTCATCATGCTTGACTGCTGAGTTTGGGATACACTCATTAGATAAGTGCTTTTCCCTGCCTTCTTTATACTGAACTGTCAAACACCTTGACTTGACCTTTCTGTTAACTCATGGGTCTGAAAATGGCAAGTGTAGAAGCCATCCTCACTGTTTTGTTGTCTATTTATTATTATCACAATGTTGTAGCTATTTGGCATTATTGGGCACTGGTTTGATGGGTGTAATTGAATTATTGTTTGGATAACAGGGGCACGCCTCCCCAGGCCTAATTGCTTGACAGAGGGTATAAGTAGGCCTGGGTGATTGGGGAGCGGCATGCACCTGGTGGACAAACGGTTTTTACCAGATAGACAACAACAGAAGATACAATGCCAGAATGAGCTATTTGTAATGTACTATCACTGCACTTTAATGGAAGTAAATGCAACCAAAAACGACTGTGGACATTGATTATTTTATTCTGCATACATCCAAAGTCTCTGGGTGCATCAGTGGGTTTGTTGGCTAAGGTGGAAATATTTGGAACCAACAAAGAGCCGCAACATAGTAAAAACCTGGTCCTATTGGATTTAGATGTTGGAATATTGGACATTCTGGGACAACAAGGGAACACAAGTGGACACAACAGCAACAAAGACTCATCAATTTTAGTAGCCTGGTATGTAGTGGACACCGAATTTAAAAGCTGTATAGGAAAACAGCAATAACTATTGGAGTTATTTTATTTTCGTGTTTTTCCACTGCTTAACTTTTATTGGTGACTTGTTTGCTGGCCATTTGCTGCACTGCCGTCCATTATTATTCTTGTTTTGTCACTGCCGGACTTTTACTAGTGACACACCTGTTATTTTGCACTGCCTTTATTTATTTGGGCATTTGCATTTGCGCTGCTGCACTTTCGTGGAAGTTTACACTGCACTGCACTTTACGTGTGGTAAAAAGGGAATTGCAATGTCAGACTCTGATGTCCCAAGAGCAGGAAGCGATGGTGCGCTACAACCCGTAGAAGACTGGTGGGGACCGTGGGAAGATCCTCCAGAGCTCAGTCGAAAGGAGATTGAAATTATCGTGCAAAAGTGGATGGCACGAGAGATGGAGAGGGAGCACAGAGAAAGCAGTTTGGCCACATATGTTGTGGTGGAAGAAGAGACACCCCTAGGAGAGGATGGCAGAGGGACATGGCAGGGAGGAGAGGAGGCGAGTGTCTCCGAGCAGACGACCCCTCAGGCTCTGGAGAACATTCTGCAGCTGAAAGAAATCCGACAGGAACAGCTGACTGACCCTGCAGAAGAGGACGGGGAGGACGGTGAGAATGAGATGGCTGTGGAGACGGGCGGCTCCTCATCTTTCAGCATCCTATCTGAAGCGGAAGAGGTCTATGGACAGATGTCTGAGGGAGAAGAAAACTGCAAGCAGGGTGCCATGATCAGCAGTTTGGCTGAACCAGCTGTCATGAGGAGGCTGAGAAGAGAGGTGAGAAAGCCACTCGGTGGAGAAAGGCGTCCTTTCCCATTACAGCAAGCCAGTGGTGGAAAGACAAATGGCAAAATAAAGAAAACTACATCTGACCATGACCAACAACGTGGCAAGAAAGAGCTGTCTCTGAAGAAGAAAATAAGCTGGCATAGGAACCGAAAGGAGGACAAAGGGCCTGTCCAGGAGAAGAGGGAGCAGAAGGAGAATGAGGAGGGTGATGTGCCGGAGGAAAGGGACAACCACCTGCTCCGCTTCCTGTGGTGGCTTGAGGGCTACATCAAGCCTTCTCCAGACCACTGAGAGCTTTAACTTTTCTTTTCTCCATCTTTCCCTTTCTTTCTTTTTTGCAGTCTCGACAAAAAAAGAAGAATCAGTCAAGCTTAAATACAACACACATACCACATACCTTTGAATGTTTTTTGTGTTTATGGCTTCTTTGAAATTTATTTAGTAATTGTGTCCATACTGTGCACAATTAGGGGGGAGTGTAGAAGCCATCCTCACTGTTTTGTTGTCTATTTATTATTATCACAATGTTGTAGCTATTTGGCATTATTGGGCACTGGTTTGATGGGTGTAATTGAATTATTGTTTGGATAACAGGGGCACGCCTCCCCAGGCCTAATTGCTTGACAGAGGGTATAAGTAGGCCTGGGTGATTGGGGAGCGGCATGCACCTGGTGGACAAACGGTTTTTACCAGATAGACAACAACAGAAGATACAATGCCAGAATGAGCTATTTGTAATGTACTATCACTGCACTTTAATGGAAGTAAATGCAACCAAAAACGACTGTGGACATTGATTATTTTATTCTGCGTACATCCAAAGTCTCTGGGTGCATCAGTGGGTTTGTTGGCTAAGGTGGAAATATTTGGAACCAACAAAGAGCCGCAACAGCAAGCATCAATGCTTATTCTGCTACTGGCAATGCTACTCCATTCTCTTTCAACAACTCAAATGTGCTTTTCGGTAGCATGGAAAGGCACCAGTGGTGCATAATGTTATACTTTAGCTATTGAAAAATAGCAGATCTACAAGCAGATCTAACTTGTTTGGCTTATTGTCTCACATCCACCCACGTTGGCTGTGGTGCAAAGTTGTTAGATTGTGTGTGTGTGTGTGTGTGTGTGTGTGTGTGTGTGTGTGTGTGTGTGTGTGTGTGTGTGTGTGTGTCTGTGTCTATGTCTCATATATTAAACGGCTGTAATATTTACAAAGGACTGTATATAGCCAGGCATGACAGAATTGTGAACATTATTGCCAAAGATGTGTCACCTATGTTTGATTCCTCTGCTGTGTTTCACAAAAATTCCTGTGTGAAACCAGAAATGTTTCAATGCAATGACCCAACCGTATTTGCAAATATAACTGCAAATACACCAGATGTCATTATAATTGACGAGAACAGCAGAGAGGTTTTCCTATTGGAAGTTGGCTGTGCTTTTGATTCAAGTTTAGAGGAAGCTTTCCTTACTAAACAAGTAAATATCAACCATTAGTACAGGCCATTATACAACTGGGATATACGTGTCAGCTCATTGTTTTTATATTTGGCAGCCTGGGCCATGTCCACAGGCTAGTGGTCAGAGGCTTGAGGATTATAGGGCTGTTCCAAGTGTAAGGCAAAGCAGCTTGCAACATACTGTTCAATCTCCTCCATTATAGGCAGTCGGTCTATTTGGAGGAGAAGGTGCTTTCTGTACCCATGATTTACTTTCGGTGTTGGAAATAATGACAGACTGAAGTGACCAATGTTGACTGTGATTAAGTTCATGTGTTGCCTATATTCTGTACATTTAGGGCTTGTTTGGACTCAAAGCACATAATGTTTCGAGTGCGTGGGATATCAGAAGCAACTGAAAATATTTGTGCCCTTGATAATGTATTTTATAAATGTGGACTCAAATAAAGAAATTGAAGTGTGTGTGTGTGTGTGTGTGTGTGTGTGTGTGTGTGTGTGTGTGTGTGTGTGTGTGTGTGTGTGTGTGTGTGTGTGTGTGTGTGTGTGTGTGTGTGTGTGTGTGTGTGTGTGTGTGTGTGTGTGTGTGTGTGTGTGTGTGTGTGTGTGTGTGTGTGTGTGTGTGTGTGTGACCCACAACATGAGGTGACTCCTCTCCAGCTCAGTCCTATCCAGGGCACTTCCTGTGAGGTCGCAGTCTTCCGCCTCGTGAATGGCTGCTTCCGACGGCGTCTCAAAGACCTCATCAGTGTAGATGGAACACTCATCGTGTAGACCCTCCTAAACCAGAGAGCACAGTTACATCAATTGCGGACTGCACTGCTCTGAAATATGAGTGGCCTCACAAGCCTCACAAGCACTTTCAGTGAAAAACGTCTCTCGTGCCTGCAGTTGTAAAGCTAAAACATAGTTAGGTAGGTAGGTAGGTAGGTAGGTAGGTAGGTAGATAGATAGATAGATAGATATTTGCGATACAAATTCAGTTTGAGGGTGTCCAAGTGAACTTTCCTCCACGGTGCCTCCGGCGTGGCCGGGCAGTCCAGGATAAACACACTTTATTGGTGTTGCCGGGTGGAAGGCATTGGGACGGTGATCTCTGTCACTGCACTGCTCACACTGCTCAGCAGGGAGCTTCAATGGGAGGGGTACTGTAGCATGTTCCTCTGTATGGGAGCTTCAATGGGAGGGGTACTGTAGCATGTTCCTCTGTATGGGAGCTTCAATGGGAGGGGTACTGTAGCATGTTCCTCTGTATGGGAGCTTCAATGGGAGGGGTACTGTAGCACGTTCCTCTGTATGGGAGCTTCAATGGGAGGGGTACTGTAGCACGTTCCTCTGTATGGGAGCTTCAATGGGAGGGGTACTGTAGCACGTTCCTCTGTATGGGAGCTTCAATGGGAGGGGTACTGTAGCACGTTCCTCTGTATGGGAGCTTCAATGGGAGGGGTACTGTAGCATGTTCCTCTGTATGGAGCTTCAATGGGAGGGGTACTGTAGCACGTTCCTCTGTATGGGAGCTTCAATGGGAGGGGTACTGTAGCATGTTCCTCTGTATGGAGCTTCAATGGGAGGGGTACTGTAGCATGTTCCTCTGTATGCGTTATGCCCTGTAGTAGCAGCTGGTGACTTCTTGTGTATCGGAGAAGACATGTGGTTACACCCTCCTTAGGACCAACTACTTAGCGGTGACTGGGAAGTGACTGTAATATAAACATGGGGGGAATTGGCAACAATTAAATTGGGGGGTGGGGAGGTGGGAGTAGTTACTGAGTTTATTTTAGTTTAGATAATCTTAGATTACAATGTGTATACAGTCTAAAATAATCAAAACTAAAGCAAAAAAGTCAATTAAAAGACATGCTACGTGATGAGGTTTGCTGTGCTAAAGTAAAGACATGCTACGTGATGAGGTTTGCTGTGCTAAAGTAAAGACAAATTTACCCTGGCGAAGAAGGAAGTGTCCAGCTCATCAGGGAAGTCAGCTGTGTCGTCCTCAAAGAAACTAGGAGGCATGAAACTCCGCCTGCGACAGCGCCCGCCAGGGCTTTCACGCAGGGTCCGGCCCTGAAACACACACACACACACACACACACACACACACACACACACACACACACACACACACACACACACACACACACACACACACACACACACTGGCGGTAAATTAAAATGTACCTTATTGATCGATGAAAGATAGTGACAAGTGACAGTGATGATTATGTGTACATGTGTATGCGAATCAGTGTGTGTGTGTGTGTGTGTGTGTGTGTGTGTGTGTGTGTGTGTGTGTGTGTGTGTGTGTGTGTGACCGTGTGTGTGTGCGTGTGTATGTGTGTGAGTGGGTGGTTGGGTGCACAGATTAGGGTCTGTAGTTTGACATAAATCCACCAGCCAGCTGAGCATCCCCACTGTATCTAACACTATTCTAGTATACAGTATGTCTCTCTTTACGCAGGTTACGCAGAGGCATAATGCATATGTGCATGATTGATTGATTGCTTGCTTGATTGATTTATGTTTTTGTTGACAAGAAATGCATGTACATGAACATAATAGTTGTATATCTGTCAAAAAAATGAATACTTTTGTCACTGAAGATATTCAGCAGTGTGAGTGAGGGTGACATGCGTACAGTAATACTGTAGCTGGTCCATTTCCAATATGGATGCTGTCTGTCTCTGTCTTCTGTTTGTCTCAGGTTAGAATCCTCTGACAGGACACACACACACACACACACACACACACACACACACACACACACACACACACACACACACACACACACACACACACACACACACACACACACACACACACACACCTTCATCAGGGCTGCTGCGGCCTTCAGGCTCATGAGGGCGACGGACTCGCGCTTGCGTCGCCTCGGCAGCCGGTTGAGGGCAGAGCGGGAGCTGGAGAAGGAGCAGAGAGAGGCAGCGCCGGGCGTGATGGGAGTCTGAGGAACGCTGAAGCCGTCGACCTCCTCCACCATGCGGAAGGCCCGGCCCCGGGCCAGCGGGTCCACGATCTACACAACAACAAACAAACAAACGCAGACACACGTAAATGCTATTAAGCAAACTTATTTTCCTGGTATGTGTGCTGTTTTCAAACCTGAGGGCAGGCAGTGAATTATCAATATTACTGGCATTGAGACATGCAGTAGGTGCGTGTGGCTGTGTGTGTGAGTTTGTTGTGTGTGTGTGTGTGTTTGTTTGTGGGGTCAGGGTGGGGGTTGGGGGGACAACACAGGTGAAGGCTGTGTTAGTGTTGGATTCTATGCCAGCAGGGGTCGGTGTGGTGCTGCAGGTGAATGTTTGTAGTGAAACTGGACAACAAGCAGTCGCCTGCTGGAGTTACATTAACTGCAACGTTGGTGGAAACACAGTCGAGCACAGCAGGAGAAACAGCAGGGGAGACATTACACAGAACACACGTTATGACATCGGCTGACACACGTCACAGGGGTCCAAGCAGTCCATGGCAATGCAACTAGGTAAAGCATGCACCTTGACTGTGTATGATAACAAGAAAGAAAGAAAGAAAGAAAGAAAGAAAGAAAGAAAGAAAGACAGACAGA
The DNA here is from genome assembly GCF_951216825.1 of Electrona antarctica. Lineage (NCBI taxonomy): Eukaryota > Metazoa > Chordata > Actinopteri > Myctophiformes > Myctophidae > Electrona > Electrona antarctica. The sequence goes on from NC_136805.1 coordinate 26,440,189, forward strand.
CAAAAGGAAATAAGTTAAAGTGTAGGCCTATAAAAGGAAGCAAAAGAGTAAGAAAAAAATATATATATTCTTGATTCTTGAGAAAGTAAGAAAGAAAGACAGCAAGAGAATATATTTTAATTAAAAAAGATAAGATGGCCCGGATGGTTAGCTCAACTGTCTGGGCACCTAGGCTGCCAAGCCAGCCGGGCGGCCTTTGCCACGTGTCACTCCCCATCTCTCTCCCCCTTTCCTGTCTGACTACTGTTCCCTATCAATAAAGGCATAAAAAGCCCCAAAACATAAATAAATAAGATAAGATTAGACTGGCTCCCCCCATGCAATAAGGATGCATGATCAACCTCTCTGCCTCCTGCTGGTACATTGTACATCCCTCTACACCCTCCACCCCAGGTGCAGCGGCCGTACCCTCTGCATGCCATAGTGCTGGTGGAGGAGGTGACTGGGGTGGTGCGGGGGCAGGTAGAGGGGAGGCGGGGTCTCGGTGCTGGCCAGCGACAGGTTGTCCTGGCTGGACAGCTCCATCTCCCTCATCACCTGGGCCTTCAGGCCACCGTACAGCTGGCTGCAGTGCTGCAGGCTCCGCCGTCTCCATCGCTGGGTGCTGTCGCTGTCCTTACTCACCCCGAACCAGTCGGCCGTACCCCTGAGGACCAGAGAGATGGAGAGCGTTTGGTGAGATGGAGAGAGTTTGCTTGGATGGATGATGTAGTGCATGGTGGATGGATGGATGGATGGATGGATGGATGAGAGTGTATGACTGTAAAGCAGGGTTCTGCTAATAAAGAACATTTTGTGCCAAGCCTTTTCCCGGTTAGACAATGTGGTCAAAGGTTAAACACAGGAACAACACACACTATAAACTTTATTTATAGACCAAAGTGTTTAGAGGAGGCAGTGTAATGCCTTTGGACATAAGGCCAGGAGTGACATTTCGTTGCTGTCAGGCAGAAACATCCATATTTTAACTTTTTACGTCCCCCGTCCCCCCGTACCTCAATTCCCTATGTTGTCATTATAACTACAGTGTCAGACAAAAGTAGCAAACATTTGTATTATTCAATTGTTTTTAATTATAATTCTGAAAAGTAACAGTTTTGGATATATGAGGTTTCCACCCAACAGCAGCAATTTGCACCTACCCTATTTAGCCACGTCTTTCTTGACCCAGTGAATAATGACATTTCCTGTCAAAACTGTTGTTGGAAGATTGCATGTTTAGTAGAATTGAACAGCCTCATATTTGTTGATAAAAAACATTTAAGAAAAAGTAGTTATCGCTGTACGCAGCAGCTGTGCCATTTGCAGTTGACTAGCATGAAGTGGGTTGATCCGTCCAAACCCTCCTCCTGAAGTGACCTTTAAATGACTCCAGAAAACAACAAAGCAACAGAACATGGCCCAGCCGCTAGATAAAGCTCCTTGTGCAACATGTCTACACGCAGGATTAAGACGTACTGATGCATTCCAGCTTTCCCTCCCTGTAATGCACACTCATCCCACTCTTGCACACAATATTAACTGTGTCCCCTTCTATTTGCTCTTGGGATATTCACCAGGTACATTGGGGCTCATGCCTGGAAATTGTCCTCTGCATTTACCAGTCCTAACGTTTAGGAGCAGTGGGTGCTATTCGTACAGCACCGGTTCAGTGTTTTGTTCAGGGACATTATTGGACACATCTGTCTTCCCACTGAGCTATATGGCTGCCACAGTTCTAACGTCAAACTAGTATTTAAGTGGTATCTACATGCGTGCGTGCGTGCGTGCGTGCGTGCGTGCGTGCGTGCGTGCGTGCGTGCGTGCGTGCATGCGTGCGTGCGTGCGTGCGTGCGTGCGTGCGTGCGTGTCTCAAGCTGGAACAGAGGACATCCAGAGTGAATGAGACGTTGTGTCCTTACTGTACGTCTCTGGTGTCACCAAGACAGGAAATGAAGAGACTGATGTGCTCTGCCAGATGGGCCGTCTGACCCACTTACACAGTGTGCGTGTGTGTGTGTGTGTGTGTGTGTGTGTGTGTGTGTGTGTGTGTGTGTGTGTGTGTGTGTGTGTGTGTGTGCGTGCGGGCGGGTGTGCGTGCGTGCACGTGTGGATCTAGGGAACTAGTTTTACACATTACATGTAAATCAAATGCTGCTGACCCTCCGTGTTCATTTCAAGCCAATGAACCATAACTTTGTCTGTACCATGATATACACACACACACACACACACATCTCGTGTGTGCGTCCTGAGGGGTCCTGAGCAGTAATTTGATCATTTGTGTGTGTGTGTGTGTGTGTGTGTGTGTGTGTGTGTGTGTGTGTGTGTGTGTGCCTTACTTGTGAATGTACCAGGCAGTGTGAAACATGGTCAGAGGAAGAGAAGAGGAGGAAGAGGAGGAGAGGAGAGGTGAAAGAGTTATTTCAGTGAAGCAGAGCCAAGTACGGGGGGAGCTGTTTGGAGAAGACTTCAAGAGAACGTGTGGTAATAAACACTTTGGGGCCTCATCACTGAGAAACACACCAGCTGCGGAAGCCTTTTAAGGCTGCACAAGAAGGCAGGGATGATGGGCTGGGGGTGAACCCTGCGACTCTGATTTAGTTTTTCTCCCGGAGGGGCAATGTTTTTAACGAGACATCCCGTATAGTCACTTAGAGTGAGATTGAGTGAAACAAAGTAGGTCAGAGTGATTCATATATGATTTCTCACGGTCGCCGGGAAGATCCAGATGTAAATACAAATCTTTGCGGTTCCTAGGTAGACAGGGCTGGTGATAGAGGGAGTTTGATGCTGCAGAGACAAGCAGAGAGAGCATGAAAGACAGAGAAGGGAGAGACAGAGGGAGAGAGTGAAAAATACATAGAGGGAAATAAATTGGAAGCATCAGGGAGATATTCAACAGGAGGCAGAGAAAAAGAGGGTAGGAGGAACATAAAGAGAGTGGGAAGAATGAAGAAAGACAGACAGGGGAGAATGTTTATTTTATTTTACATCTCACCACTGTTTTGTGGTCACATATTCATTCACACAATTCTGAGGTGGATTCTTAGGACGAAAGAAAATATCAAACATCCATCAACACCTTACTACAGCTGAAAAAATAAAAAACACAACTAGTTTGTAGGCTAGATTTTCAAAGGTTTGGTTTGGGAAGTAAAATATCAAAGGAGCACCAGGCAACATTTCTTTCTTTTATCAGTGAGCTTGTAGATCGACAATTCAATACTTTAAGTATAAAATAAGTAAAATGTATGAAGAAGAAAAAACATAAAAATATGAAATATGTTGATAAAATATGTATGCCTACCAGCGATCATATAAATGTGTCTTTTTCGGTGGGTTTGCAAACAAACATCTTGCTCAGCTTCCATGGTTCACTGTGTGTTTACCGTGTTATTTTCTACCTTGCATGCTATCTTTCTGCAGTACTACACTACACTACACAACACAACACACCAATTCTTTTTTTAGAACACCCAGTAATTGTAGAATAGTGGGGAGGAAGTGCATGCATACACAAATGGAATGTGCATGTTGGGTGTGTGTGTGTGTGTGTGTGTGTGTGTGTGCGTGAGTCTGTATGTCAATATTGAGCTGCTTGTCTTGTGGGGACATGCACACCTGTCTTACAGCAAGCAGAACTATTAAACCACCCAAACACAACCACACTAAAACAATTGGGAGCAATTGACAATGCCACATCAGTGAGCACCTCTGTCCTCCAGGCTACTGTAACACGCTATGTACATAATGTCATTATTACTGACAAGCTTACAGTGGCTTCACCCACAAAAACTACAACTCCAAATACCTTCCAACTTCCAATGACACAAACAGTAACCAATTGCCAATCAAGAACTAAAATGCAAATAGGATGCCGGTTTTGGTGCTTCACTAATGACCTAGTATAGCCCCTTTCGGAATCCCGAAAGGGGCTAGGGATGACGGTATCCAGGGTTCCTTGAAAGTTAATGTGCTTTCTCCCTTTCACCCGCTGGTACCACTCTCTGGTCTCGGACAAATATAACGTTGCTAAAGTGTTGCAGAGAGATTTCAGTGATAATCTGAACTGCATTAGGGTCCCACAGAAAACGTGTTGATCAGCGCATGTGTACGTGTTGAATCACTCTCATCTGCGTAAGCACATACTGATACCCACCATGACCATCAACTACTTTACAGATAGACTGAAGTCTGTGCTGCACAGACGTCAGTCTATCTGTAAAGTAGTTGATGGTCATGGTCAGACTTGCACAGACTGTGCACAATGATACAAGATTGTTGTTCTATTCCTACTCCTTCTGTTCTTTTCCTTGTCTCATCTAGTCACATTAAATGTCCAATACTATATATTCTCTATCATGTGTGGAATACATTTCAGAACTTGTGATGTGATTGCGAACGCAGAGAGCATTTACTATGAGACCCAGCAGATCCTGTCTGTCTGTCTGTGTGTGTCACGCTGTAACACCACCCGCCCGCCACCAGAGGGCGCAGCTGTATCACACAAAAACACACGTGCACGCACACACGCACACACACACACACACACACACACACAAACAACTTAACTTAAAAAAAACTTAACTTAAAAAAAACTTAACTTAAAAAAAAAACTTAAAAAGAAAAAACTAAAAAAATCTTAAAAAGAAAAAACTTAAAGAAAAACTTAACTTAAAAAAACATCTTAAAAAAAAAAAAATTTACGAGCTGCGTTCGCTTCCCGCGTTTGCGCGTCTTACTTGTACTGCCTGGTGTCATCTTGTTCTCTGCTCTCCTCACTCAACTGAACCATCACTCAGTCACCACCCTTGTTTAGACAGTGGAGCCTCTTACCCCGGGGCTCCACTGCAGCCAGCGGGTGTCTGTCAGCGTCGCATCATCGCCAACGCAGGGAATGTTCCCTTTTTAATCAATGAAGGGTGCTCCACTGCCGACGGTTGCGTTTGGACGGCGTCTGGGGACCCATTTCCCCCGGTTCATTTTTTAGCGCCGTCCAAACACAACGCAACGCACTCATTGGAGCCCTGGCGTTAGGACCACATGGTGAACTAATCTTAAATAATATACAATGAACTATTGAAAATACTAATAAGATAATAAGTTATCACCAGTCTGAGTTCCAAGCTCCTGTTTTGATTTACCCGGATGCCTTTTTAAGTTCTTATTGTATTTGTTGCCTTTTCTTCCTGTGTGTTTTTACCTTGATGTGTTGTGTAATATGTGATGCTTTGCGCAATGTGTTTATATTTTGTGCAATGTGTTTATATTTTGTGCAATGTGTTTATATTTTGTGCAATATTTCGTTTTTTTTCTCATGCTGTACAGCGCTTTGGTCGGCTGTTGGCTGTTTCTAAATGTGCTTTATAAATAAAATGGACTCAGTTGAGTTGAGCATTACAGGAGATCTATACAGGCAGCTTTTTTGATGTGAGAGACGGACATTATTCCTGAGTGCTTTTCAGCCGTTCCATTCTTATACGCTTCAAGTCTATTTTTGAGTGGTGCTACAGCAATGTGTGTCTGTCCCTGTGTCCGTCCGAGTACCGTCTGTATGTCTGAGTACGGACATACTCATACATAGCGTTTATTGACCACCAAGTGTCACTGTTGTCACTGCAGCCACACGCACACACCCACAGTGAGTACAGTACAGTACAGTACAGTACAGTACAGTACAGTACAGTACAGTACAGTACAGTACAGTACAGTACAGTACAGTACAGTACAGTACCACTCAGTTCAGAACGGGACTGATTTTTACCCCTGTGTGTGAGTGGTGTGGAAATACATTAGCTGCTATGCAAACTTTAAGACTCACCATGCACGTCATGCCACAGTAGCTGTGTAGATGCCAAGTTAAGAGTGCCATAATACTACAGTAAATTACTTTGTATAATGTAGTGACGACCAAATAGAACTACTGTAAGTAAGAGGCAAACATTCATCTTGACATTGGTATTTGTCCTATTGCTGCATGTAAACCACTTTGAGCATGTCAATAATAATAAAAAAATCACACCCGTGTGAACTGAGTGGTGTAAGGTTTTATATAGCATGATCAGCTGTGGTCTGACGTAATGTCTGACGTAATGAAATCACACCCGGATGTGATTTCACAACTGGCTTTTTTTGTGCAGAAAAAATGAGCATGGTTGCTACGGTCATCCAGTTCACCCGGGTGTGATTTAATTACGTCAGAAATTATTTTGAACATAGCAACCATGCTAATTTTTTCTGCACACAAAAGCCAGTTGTAGGAGTGGTTTACACCACTCAAAAATCTCGAATTCGATTATTACCACTATTATTACCATTATTATTAACATTATTGAACCACACTCACTTATCCAGAGAGCTCCAGGAGGGGGTTAGGGTCATCACGGTCATTCCTGGAAGACACGGCTACCAGAGAGCAACACCATAGCGTCCTCACTTACCCCTGTGACCTGTGCATCATATCTATCTAAGCCCTAACCTCAAGCTGTTCCTCGCAGCCAGGTCACATCGGGATGTGACCACAATGGGTCACACTGTACAAGGTTCCATATGGGGATTTTCCAATATTCAGGCCAGCGGCGGCTTATACGGTGATTGATACGGAACAGCGAGAGCAGATCCCGGACTGTTCACGGCAGTATCTGCACGGCTGGAGATTACCTCGCACTAAGGTTCCGGCGTCTGGCGATTGCACAAGGAGCCTCTTGTCAGGGGTCAAAGGTCAGAGACAAGAAGCTAATCCCTGCCGTTGATCTCCCATGATGGAAAAGGGAATCCCTTGACAAGGGAGGTTGATCCCGGAGATGGTCTCTGACACAAAGGTCCTAACTTCTGATCACTGACTCCTCCTCAGTGGCGTATGGAGTCCATCGATAATGAGTACCGTTGATCTCTCTTAGTGGTGGCTCTGGGGTTGTCAGGGGAAAAACAATCCACTCAGGGTGGTGGTCTTGTTATAACTAAGAGAGGCAGGGTTGACCGTTGATTTAAAAAGGGGTTAGAGACACACGGGTACATAAGTAGTCTCAGTGGCAGCTGGAGCATCTCAGACAGTAGGTTGACCCCTGCACACCAGGACGACAATCCCAGGGGAGGTGATGCTGGGATGTCGTCTCAGATCTCAGCAGAGATTTGTTCTCTTTGGCGGTCTGGCTGTGCGTGTGCGTGTGTGTGTGTGTGTGTGTGTGTGTGTGTGTGTGTGTGTGTGTGTGTGTGTGTGTGTGAGTGAGTGTGAGAGTGTGAGTGTGTGGGTGCGTGCGTGCATGCATGCATGCGCACGGTGCGTGCATGTGTGTGTGTCCTCTCAACAGCCCCCTGTCTTCTTGGAATGAAGAGACTGTGACCCACTGGGCAACAGGAAGGGAGCAGCTCTGACCCTCTTTCAGGTGACTAAATCACTGTCTCAGTCTCGCTCTCGCCACAGAATGTCTTTCTTTTTTCGGTCTCTCTTTTACATCTTCTCTTTTCTCTGTTGCTGTCTCACCATCTCTGTTTTTCCTCCTTTTGTTTGCTCTTCTGAGCATCCCTTGGTCACATGTGTTTCTGTCTCTCTGTCACACGTCTCTCTGTACGGTATCTTTACATTGTCTCGCTTTCCCTCACTGCCTCTTGCTGTCACGCTATTGGTCTCTTTGTATCACTGAGCCCCCAAACCTCTCCCCTCTCCCCCTCTCTCCCTCTGTCCTGTTGTATCACTGAGCCCCCAAACCTCTCCCCTCTCCCCCTCTCTCCCTCTGTCCTGTTGTATCACTGAGCCCCCAAACCTCTCCCCTCTCCCCCTCTCTCCCTCTGTCCTGTTGTATCACTGAGCCCCCAAACCTCTCCCCTCTCCCCCTCTCTCCCTCTGTCCTGTTGTATCACTGAGCCCCCAAACCTCTCCCCTCTCCCCCTCTCTCCCTCTGTCCTGTTGTATCACTGAGCCCCCAAACCTCTCCCCTCTCCCCCTCTCTCCCTCTGTCCTGTTGTATCACTGAGCCCCCAAACCTCTCCCCTCTCCCCCTCTCTCCCTCTGTCCTGTTGTATCACTGAGCCCCCAAACCTCTCCCCTCTCCCCCTCTCTCCCTCTGTCCTGTTGTATCACTGAGCCCCCAAACCTCTCCCCTCTCCCCCTCTCTCCCTCTGTCCTGTTGTATCACTGAGCCCCCAAACCTCTCCCCTCTCCCCCTCTCTCCCTCTGTCCTGTTGTATCACTGAGCCCCCAAACCTCTCCCCTCTCCCCCTCTCTCCCTCTGTCCTGTTGTATCACTGAGCCCCCAAACCTCTCCCCTCTCCCCCTCTCTCCCTCTGTCCTGTATCACTGAGCCCCCAAACCCATCCAAGGTCTGTCTCTCCCCCTCTCTCCCTCTGTCCTGTATCACTGAGCCCCCAAACCCATCCAAGGTCTGTCTCTCCCCCTCTCTCCCTCTGTCCTCTCTCCCTCTGTCTCTCCCCCTCTCTCCCTCTGTCCTGTTGTATCACTGAGCCCCCAAACCCATCCAACGTCTGTCTCTCCCCCTCTCACTGAGCCCCCAAACCCATCCTCTCTCCCTCTGTCCTGTATCACTGAGCCCCCAAACCCATCCAAGGTCTGTCTCTCCCCCTCTCTCCCTCTGTCCTGTATCACTGAGCCCCCAAACCCATCCAAGGTCTGTCTCTCCCCCTCTCTCCCTCTGTCTCC